>NW_022147296.1:793731-1007374 GCF_002938485.1 Sitophilus oryzae
TCATACTTCCGTTCAGTTACGTATTGCTTTATGGTTTTGCCGAATTAAATTCAGAATACAATGTTTCAAAGCAGATGACGCATCTATTTAAATAATTTTTTATTTTTTTTTTTTTTTTTTGTTTTTTTTTCTTACTAGCTATCGAATTATTCGAATGAATTGCAACTATCGAATGTTTCGATAGTATTCATTCGATAGTTCCCACTACTAATTTAAATGTTCTTCAAGTTGTGACGTTAAGGCGTATCTCTAAAACGCACTGTTCGCTTATGGAAAATAAAAAGTTAAGGGCGTTTTGTTAATCGCATAACGTAAAGGCGTATCTGAAATAATGTGTTAAAAACGGCATGGCCAAATTTATCAATAATTTTTATCGTTTATCTTATTAATCTTGCCTTGAGTTAAATAACCTCCAAAAATGAATCTCCAAATTTTAATACTCCGAGACTTATGTTTAAAATAGTCAAAGAGTCATTTTTCTTAAAATCGCTCTCCTGAAAAATCTTTAAAAACGAGTTACGCCTTTACGTATTTTCAACGGCGAAATGTCGTAATTCCTACAGATTTCGACAATTTCGTAGTAAAGATGAATCCACAGCGATGCCGCTAGTTGTCATTGAAATTTCCCTAATATAATTAAATTGAAAACTGCGAAACTTCAAGGTATAAATCTATTAAAATCTTTGTATATTAATTAAAGTTACATACCTATACAAATATTTAGTTTAACTTTTCTATAAGTACCCAAAAAACATTAATATAATAATAAAATTTGGAACTCGAACCGTATATTCTATCACATACCGCGTAAATCTGTCATCATCTAAGATTTTTGCGGAACACGGTTCGTGATCGCGATAAAATGTAAATTGTTTTGTCTCCCTTTATTTAGATGTCTTTGGTCCAAGATGTAGCTGGCGTTATCGTCAGGCTGTCCGAGATTAGCCCGTGGTTACATTGGATGCGTGTCCGTGCGTTTTTTGGTCGTACGTGCTCGGACGTGCACGCAGCAAAAAACAAAGAAATGGTATCTACGCAGGCGGTTACATTGCATCGGAGTTTGCGCGTCCGTGCACGTACGTCAATTTCCGTTGGTCGGATGAAAACAAACTGGTTTGTTTTTTTAATACGTGCACGTCCGAACGTTCGAATTTTTATATCTCTGGGCCCAATACATTCCCGAAAAATTTGAATATTCTTAAATACCTGGTTTATTGCATTTGAATATATTGATGTTGCTGGAAACATTGTAAAGTACTCAAAAAATTTGACCGGTTGATGTTTTAATTCACCAAATATTTTTCCATATTCTATTTTCTTCCTTAACTTTTCTTGCATATAAATCATTTACCTAACATTTTCTTCTGTTCATAAGTAGTTATTTTAACATTAAATCCTCAGACAGCATCAAAGTATTGGCGTCCGTTTTGACAAACTCGACACAGAAGACACTATGAACATCATCTTAAACCACTAAAAATAAAATAGTCGTGCAAGTAAATTCAAAGTGGAAGCTCGCACGTTTTAAAAAAACACGGACCCGCGTCAATGCCAACAGGCTTTAGGTTAACTCTGCGCCGCTGCGCGCTTTCAGTGGACAGAGTGGGTGGTTGCCGAGTCAGTGTTTCCAGAACTACGGATTAATCCGTAGATTTTATTATTTTCACTGAAAGAAAAACAAACCAAAACAAAATTTCGTGACGAAACATGGAGAAAAATACAAAAATTGTGGACTGTTGGGTTTCACTGACACTTCGGATAAAATAATACTAAATTTTAATTTTGCTTGTTTCTAATGATATCCTACTAAAAGAAAAACTTGTTGATCATACTTTATTTCCTAATTAATTAAAGATTTATAAATAATGTTGTTAAGAAGAGACAAGTAACCCGGACGATAAATAGCTGAATTTCAAATTTATATAGAACAACTATTCTCAAATAACATGCTTTAGTCCTTAATCTAAAATAAAGATAAACGCGTCACATACATTACCTTGTACGAGAATTAGACTAAAGCTGGATTAAGCCCGGACAGGATGATAGAGAACTCTATATTCATTTTCCGACTATTATCTATTGCTTTAATAATGTCCCTTTCACTCCTATGTAATCTGCTTAAAATACATACAACTACGAGTTATTCGCAAGCAAAGTTGATCGAAATGCTTTTGCAACGTTCATACAAACGGTTGTTGTTGTTTTTTATTGAACTATTTAGTCAATTTTGTCATGCGTGTATTGGGTAACTTATGGTGTATCTGTCTATAGCTATTTACTGTTGTTTATGGATGCCTAATCTGACCTATTGCTAAAATTAGTTGCATAGTGCAGCCTCCCAATCAAACCAAATAAACATGGTAAAAGCAATTGCCAGACTTAAAAATGGTTTGTGGTCTTGGCACTCAGTAGTATAGTTCTTTTAAAAAATGTTTATAATTATGTGGCGGATTCATTCTTCCAAAAAATACTGCATGATGTTTTGCCACTGCAAGAAAATCTACAAAAATAAATAATTGTTTTTTGTAAACAATTCTGCGTTAATCCAAACGGAAACTAGCATTGAAAAGATGAGTTTACACTTAGCACAAATTTACTAACAGAATATTATACAGTTTACGTTATACAAATCTGGGAATGGAGATTTTCACAACTATTTGTCAGCATTCATGGGACATGGGGCACAGAATAAATTTTAATAACGCCAAAATTATAATGAAAGAAGCGATAGCCTCCCAGAAAATAAAGGCTTTTTTTAATAATCTAATAAAAATAAATGGTATCGTAAAATATAGCAGCTGTTAGTAATGTATGGCGCTTCTTTGATTTTAAGGGCATAACATAAGCATAACATATCTACGTAAAAATTAAAAATATTTATAGATTTTTTTTTTTTATTATACAGGGTGTACCTTACTGATTGTATTATTGTGTAATCAGGTAGTAATTGTTAATTTTGAAGTTTTTTTTTTTTTATAATGTCATTTTAACAACGTCAACGGTTTTTTGTAGACGTATCTGTTTTAAAAACTAAGGTGTTCTCGAATAGTTGATTTAGAATTTTCAATAATTTTTTCTATTCTTTATGGTATTTTTTTGCTTCCGACGACGGGAAAAGATAAACTTTCCGAACCGTTAAGCATTTTTTTGTTAGGTTAATTTTAGGCAAATTTGTGAAAGCTTTATAAACCTAACTTCGGCCGTGGTTTCCGTTTGGGATTAACATAGTAGTATTTACAAAAAATAACTATTTCATTTTGTAGATTTTCTTGCAGTGGCGAAATACCCATAGAGGATTTTTTGGAGAAGTTCTTTTTGTTGCTCACCTAGTCACCTAGTATAGTTAGGTGTTTCTCAAAGTTATGCATTCTTGGTATGTCATCCACTGGTAGTTTAAGTATTTCAGTTTAAAAAGGATAGCATTCTGACAACAAAAATACAGTATTGATACACCCACATTGATATTTCGTTTTAATTAACATTTAAAATCTCTTAATTCATTAAAGCTTATGCCGTAGCTGTTTAAGCAGCCTTATTTAAATATACAAGAACATCGATTAGGTTATACTGAAAATTTAATCGTTGAAATTTACTTTTCCCATTTCCTGATTAAAATTCTCCATTCCTTAGCTCCAAGATGCAGATGCAGAAATAGCGAACTTGTTTAAAAGAGCTTTGTACGATTATCCTTAGAAGAGTTTTGGTAAACAGTTTGTTTTAAAATTAAGATTGAATCAATATAATTTTATATGGACTCTAAAGCTCTTTATTCTCTCTCTCTTTATATGGACTCTAAATGCTTGACATATTTTAGTAATATACAGGGTGCATCTCAAAAGTGGCTCATCCCTATATTAACTTTTGACATTTTCGCATATGGTTTATTTGAAATTGTGATATGCGGTTTATAAGGACATTTTGAATTTAAAATTTAAATAGACTATATCGGGTGCGTCTCAAAAGTGGCTCACCTCTACCCCGCTGGCAAGCGAACTTTTAGGTCGGCGTTTACTTGTATAGGAGTGAGTCCTTATGGCAATTTAATAAGTCGGAGTAAGCAAAAATACGAAGTATTTATTACATAACTACTTAATTTGACGCTAGATTCCATGCGCTTGGGAAAATACTCGTCTTCTGTCTTTATTCAGTACATCTTATTTTACTAAGCATGTTGACCGTACTCTTCGTACATATGAAAACCCGCACCCAAGACCAGAAATGACGACCCTTAGTGTAACTTTTAATTTTTTCAGATAAACGAGATTTCGTATGTTAGTATATGACATAAATTGGGATTGATTGACGCATTCAATTGTTTTTGGTCACTTCCTGTTTCACCGGAAATAACTACTACTTTTGATTTTTAAATGGCACCCCCGGTATATTTTCACTTTATTCGATAGAAAATTATATTCAGAATGCCGTATCATATGTCACCTTTTGACATTCTAGCTTAATAAAAAATTGTATTTAAAATTTCAATCTAGAGTAACATGGCTATATTAAAAATATTAATTCTTAATCAAGGAGCCTTGGAAAAATAAATTCGATCGTCTAATGTTTTAGTGTTTTGTCGTGGTCGGTTAAAAAATGGCCAAACCGTATTTTTAATCATATCTTAATTTTTTCAAATGAAACGAGGGTGGCTCAATAGCATATTTCGAAAAAGCATTTTTTTACGAATGATTTGATACCACACTTGGTATTTCGAGTCAAATTTTCGTTACGAACCGCAAGTTAAATAAACCATATGCGAATAAAGTAAAAAAATACTGAGGGCGCAATTTAAAAATCAAAAGTCGTAGTCATTTCAGGTGAAACAGGAAGTGACCGAAAACAATTGAATACGTCAATCAATCCTAATTTGTGTCATATACTAACAGACCAAATCACGTTTTTTTAACTAAAAAAATAAAAAAGTTATATGGGTAAGCCACTTTTGAGACGCACCCGGTATAAACTTTTCTGCATAACTATAATAATAAAAAAAAAACTATTTGCTGCGAAGTTTTTGACGAATATTATTCTATAACAAAGCGGAATCCTATAGATCTGACCTCAGATGTACCATTGCGATAAAAAAGGTACAAGTAGTACAAGAATTAGTAGTGCCAGATAGAACTCCTGGTCTATAAGGATATCGAGAAGTGGATATTGTCGTCGCTATGAAAACAATACAATTATGCCACCTAACTTTTTAGGCGTTACCATGAATTTGGTAATAATTGGTAGGTATACGTGGCGAAATAAAAGTATAAAAAACTTACCTACCTTTTAAAAATGGGCAATTTTTCAAGTTTTAAAAATATTTTATTATAGACCAGCAGATTAAATCATATTTTGTTGTACTATTTTTTTTATCGCAATGGTACTACAATATCGAATTAAAAGATTCTTCTTCAGACTAAAGATAATTTCCCCTGCACTGCATTATTCGTTGCGGAAAGGAACTATAAAGGTTTATGCAAAATTCGCAGTAGGAGAAATGGTTTCTTATGAACGCTGCCGGCTCCAGATTATGGAGGTCACGTAAGCGTTCGGCAAGATGCTTTTTGTTTTTATGCGCTCCTCTCCTATTTTCATATTTATTTTATTAAAATTCCGTAGGTATGTTAAGTGCCGTGGCTGGAATTCGGAATGTGCATTTAGATGTCGAAAAGAGGCGGCAAAGGTCGATAAAAAAGGCCCCAGTAATTCATAGCGTCACCTTTGAAAACTAGAATTAGATCTGGCACTGGAAATATTCCAAATTATAGAACTCAGCAGGAAAAGTAGATTAAAGCCTGAATATTTATTTTCTGTATTTTAACAAAACTCGCTTTTGGATGTGTCTAATTTAATGAGTGTAAGTTTATCTTCGGCTTGTGGCTTTTTTCAAGATTGTTTTAAAACTAACCTTCAGTCAACGCTATAACTTTACTTTTTCAGGTAACGAGATTTGGTATGTTAGTATACAGGGTGGCCCGAACTGTATTCCGGAAACTTCGACAGCATACTCCTCAGATTAAAATAAGTAAAAAAGTTCTTACAAGTGTATGTCCTAAAATGCTTTGTTTCGAAGATACAGGGTGTAGAAATTTCATTTTTATTTCGATTTTTTCCAAATAATTTATGAACTAACGTTAATATTTGAATGAAAATTGGTGTCTGGAGGTTTTGTGACACGAGAAATTTAATTTTGATGTCAAAATGACTCCTATTTGTAGAGGGCGCCACCTACATGTGTTTTAACTGTTTTGAAGAGTAATAACTTTTCGTCCGTACCTGTATAAAACTACTAACTGAAAAAATATACATTTCCATGATGTGGTGTGGGTGTCCCATTTAAAAAAACGAAGAAAAATTATTTTATATTTTAGTAAGTTTGTCGTAGAATTTTGAACATCCTGTATAATTTACGATTTTCATATTTATAGCAAAGTAAGAACAGACCATCTAATGTATATACCTAATATAGTTTTGATTTCAGAACAGTTCTTGTATTATTAATAATTTTTTTAAGAAGGGCTGGAAAATATATATTTTTGATTTATTTTTTAATATCTCTGAAACTATCGAAATATATTTATTCATATCTTAGGGTTAAGTAAAGTGATCTGAAAGGAAGCCAAAAATGCAATAATATACAGGGTGTTCCGTTTAAAAAAAAATCATCCAGGTCCACTCACACTTTTTTGAGCAACCCTTTTTAACCTAGAAGTTAAAATATTTTCCTGAAATACATCCTGGTACATACTTTAGGTCTGCACTTAAAAAAAATTCTCAAGTTTTTTATTCTAGGAGCTACAGATGCCCGACGCATTATTGCCGGACCCTGTATAGACCAGTCAATCTGGAGGTTGAGGTGGAAAAAATTAGTAGCCAACCGATCTCAACGGGAATGTGTAGATAATAATCTCCTATTTAATCCCTCAAAGGTCCCATTCAGTCCCAGTGGAGGAAGTTTGAAAAAAACTGCCGCCATCTTGGATTTTTTCGTTTTTTTTTCAAATATCTCCGTTTGCATCACTTTTTTCGAAAAAACTATAGATATGTTTTTTTTATTCAGATATATATGTATGTATAAATTTACATACCATTGTGGTTTATCTATATTAACACTATACTGTTAACGCAAAAATTATAGCTGATTGGTTTAAAAAACCGAAAAATGTATAAAACCTATAGTAAAAAATTTCTATTATTATTTTAGAAAAAAAATTATTGAAGATAAAATACAAGTCTAAATTTAATTTTCTATAAAAAAGATATATGTTTTTACGAAAAAAAGTTATGCAAACGGAGATATTTGAAAAAAATTGAAAAAATCCAAAATGGCGACGTTTTTTTCAAACTTCTCCCACTGGGACCGTATGGGACATTTGAGGGGTTAAATAGGAGATCATTATCTACTTATCTACTTTAATTTTTTCCAGCTTTACATATAATAATCGGCTACGTTTACTGGCCTAATATAACATAAATTAGTATTGATTGAAGTATTCAATTATTCTTGGCCAACATATTCAAAAAAGTTAAAAAAACTTGCACAGAGAATTTGGAGGGAATAAAAATGTAATTTATATTGCATTAAATCAAGAGAAATCCAAACAAAAAACTATTCTTTTTCAAAAACAATGAAAGTAAATCTATATTAAACACAATAATAGCAATTTTTATTACTGCATAGTCTAAAGAAACTTTTTCTATTATGATTGTACCCTGTTATCCAAATTAAATAGATCAGAAAAATATAAGTGTATACGCGCTTATAATTTTCTATTTAATGAAAGCTCGTCTTGTTCCAGTCTGTTTGGTTTTCTTGTTGTTCTCCGTTGGTGATATTATTTGTGTTGCTCTTACGGAACGGCATGTCTAATTACAGAAATATGACGGAGAATTGATAGACGAACAAACGGGTATTATTATCTAAATATATTTTAAATGCTTATTTAAGTGTTTCAACTACTATATTCATCGGTACTTATCGATCGCAGAAAGCGGGCAAACAGGGTACCATAAATAATTGTGTAGGAACAAACAAAATAATATTTACCCAATTGTATAAAACCTTGCTACGTTCAAAGGGTGATTATGGCTCGGTAGTATAGGTACTCTGCTGCTTACAAATCCACCCTACAGCTCCTGGACAACAGGTCCCGCAACTAGTCTATGTGCTGAAGCTGGAATCAAGCTCCTTAAATAGAGAAGGAAAAAGTTACCGAAATGTTACTTGTCTTCGGTTTTGGCAAATTCTAGCCATATAGTAAGAGGAACAATCAATGCTATCCCTTCATATTGAACAACATTTTCCTATGATAATCAATCAAATTCCTCATAAAACACTTCCATGTCCATGAAACTAAAGTTAGATTAGACCTGAATAACCTCAAACTAAAGGGCACCTCACCTGAAATACCAACTACAGTTCCAGAAAATCCTGGATCATTACAACGCAAAAATTATCATTTATACTGATGGCTCCAAAACACCAACTGATGTCTTGACTTGCAATTATTATCAACGAGCCAGCTTTCCAATGGACTTTGGGACATGAAACATCAGCTTTCTTCACAGAACATGTTGCTATCTGGAAAGCCTTCTCCTATGTCATCCAGCAATACAATCAAACTAGAGTGATAATGATTCTTTAAAGGTCGTGTTTAAAATTAATGACATATTTGCATATACCTACTGCAGTGACACATATGTATGTCTGCTTAAATAGTCCAAGTTTCAAGTTCAGGTTTTAGTAAAAACTTGAAAATTTTTGACAGCGCATTACAAAATTTTATTTAATTTTAATATCATGACTAGATTATTTTGGTCGTATATACCCAATAATAATGAATGAACTGGATCAGCGGATCTTTTCTAGGCTAACGTTAATTCAAGTCACTCTAACCTACCTCTACTTCTTTTGTTAATAAATCTAACCCGACCGCTATAAAAAAAATGATTTCCTAAATCCATATCCAATAACCATAATGCATGACAGCCTTTGAAGAAACCTGATGGATTAAAAATGCAATATATTATGCAATCAGGCCTAACAGGAAAATTATGCAGTCCTATGTTTAAATTTCCCGCTAAGTTATTCGTTCAGATTCGAGTCTTGTCGGAATCGGAAGTCGGGCGGTTTCTAATGGCGTTTTCGATTAGCAGAGCTAGAGCGCACGTGCGCACTCAGTGTATTTCCATCTTTTATTAATCAACGTAAAAACTATAAACAACAATACACTGAGTGCGCACCTACTGCAATCCAGTTTTCGGTTGTGTTGTGTGAGTGGGTGTCATGTGTCATGGTGGCCGTAGGTTGTTTGGCTTCCGCCTTGTTTTCTTTTGTCATTGCCTTCGTTGCTCGTTGTTTCAAGGTAAGTTAAAGTGTAATAATATAATGTGGCACAAAGATACTTCTAGCAAATATTACAAAAGGGCAAATGTTCAAATTAAGCGGTTTGAAAGAGCTCTTCAAGAGAGAGAGAGGCTCCATACCCTAATCAAAATAGACAGACTGCTTAATTTAATCAGGCATCTTTTCTTCAATCTTGTAATGATCAACATAGCACATCAGATGTTTCAGTTCTTGATTTACACTCTGAAGATTCTCTGCCACATCTTATCAATAGCGAAACTGAAACAGATAACCCTCGAGATAACTTATATTGTGTATCTCAAAGTGGGGAATCATCAGATGAATTACATGACACTGCCACATCTAATGTGACTATTTCACCTAGCACAGTCACAACCTCGAATGATTGAGAATCGGCTCATTCATTTTTTTCAAAACAAAGGCAAGAAGAAGTTTTTTTTTAGGACATTTATGTTGTTTTTAGATATAAAAGACCAGTTATATTCTTGAACTAAAGTAAAAAAAGATTGCTTACCTCTTTCAGTGATAGGTCTATATTTCTTCATCAGTGTCTTGTTATTTGTATCGCTATCTATTCCAAACCGAAGCTCTATTAAGTTGTGATCAGACAGATCATTGTCGATTATTTTGATATCGGTAAAAAGAACATCGAAGTTAATAAATAGGTTATCTATACAGTTTCCGCCGCGCGTACCAGCACTCACCAATGCACGAAATCCATATGATTTCAGCATGTCATTTACCAACACTGACTCGCTTTGTTTTGTACCAAAGAGTACATTAAAATCGCCTACAATAATGATTTTTCTGCGATGTCCCACACTGTCAATGGCTCTACCAAGTTGAGTCACAAATACCTCTATACTTTCTCCAGGAGATCTGTAAACGCAGAATATATAAATATTGAGACTCTTTATGTAAGCACAGCAAAGTTCTATGATTTTTTCTATTGAAAATTTCGAGATTTTAGTTATATTATTATGTTCAATAGTAGAGTCAAGAAGGGTGGTTACTCCACCTCCTCTGGACTCCTCCCTACAAAAAATTGAACCCACAACAAGTCCAGATATTTTAAGTTCAGCTGACTCACTACCGTCTAACCAATGCTTAGAGACACACAATATATCAAGTTTTTTGTCGCATATATACGCCTGAATTTCATGCAGTTTATTCTTAAGTGATCTTTTGATACATTAATGTAATAGTTCTCAAAGTATCATTTGAATCATTCTGATATTGCACTTTAGATACGTAAGCACCGACAGAACTGGTAGTATTGTCATAATTAATATCTTCTTTGTTGTTTTGCAAAATATTTATTAGTTCTCTTCCGAAAAAACGGCGAAACTTGAGCATCTTTAGGCCATATCTCTGGATCCCATGCCTTATCGTAATTTGTTTCATCAATAATTACCTTGAAAGATGAGAAAAAGTTGGTATTTCTTGATTCCAATTTCTGACATTCTACTTCTGGGAAGTGAGTTTTTAATAGTTGCTTGAGTTGGTCTTCTTTTACATTTGGATCTAATTTAGACACGAATAAAAATTGTTTATTGGTATTGCACTAATTCCGTCACAATTTACCGCACATCCTATTATCTTATTATTCCTTTGTATGTTGTTTTGTATCCTGTTTTCCTGTTTAGTGTTTCCATCGCAGTTTAATTGTCTAGATTGTGTTGATATTGTTGTTTGTTTTGATTTAGCAGTAGAAACCAGATTGGACTGCGTCCTGTCATGAATTTGTCCATTTATTTTATTCACAATAATCGACATTTAAATTTTTTGCATTTTTTGTATTTACTATTACAAAATACCTTCACTTCCTCGAATAATAATCTGTCATATAGCAAAATCTAGTAAACTCTGACACTGAATAGCGGCAGTAAAAAAACTCCTGAAGAATCCTTCTTCCAATTCTCTGATAGTAAAAGATTTAGCGGAATCCTTCAAACTTTTCCTTTAATTAAAAGCGAATTCTTACAAAAGGCTAAGCCACAGATTAATGTTTCTCCACCGAAACTGTTCTATCGATATTAAGCAGGGCAAAGTTATTTTGAAGTTCGAGTGCTCTAGAATTCATAGGTGATCTCCCACAGTGGGCGTAATCTCTCGGCCAACGTTTGATGCACATTATTGTTACCAAGTTTAATGATACATAAAGGCAATTTTGAAACTCTCGCTAAATAGACACAGGCCTTATCATGTGTCAAAGTAATATGTAGGTGTCTAATTACAGAGATGTACAAGATACATCATAAAAAGTATCGGAAATACAAGGTACAAATATTTGAGATACCAGATATGTATAAGATACCTTTAGAAAAAGCTATTTGAATACTAGAAAAAAATACGTATTTTCTAAATACTCTTATTAAAATAAAAAAATAAATATTTTTATATTAATAATAATTAAGAACAAGAATCGGTCTAAAGCTGAGAAATAAATAAATGCCTTTATTGTCAAAAATTTTTACAATTTGTAGACAAAGGTAAAATAAACAAACACAAGGGAATACGAAACAACTATACAAATTACATTGTCAGTTTTATTGTTTTAAAATAAACATTTATAAATGTTTACAATGTCAAAGAATAAAAAAAAATAAAAATAATATTCAAAAATATTTAGTAAGTGTATAGTAAATATAGTAATAGGAAATACTAGACCAGTATTTACAAGATCAAATTCGATTATCAAAATATATAAGCCATTTACGGCGTAGAAAGCCTTGTCTAGTAAATAAGATTTCAATGCTTTGCGAAATGAAGAAAATGATGTTATGGATTTGATTTCAAATGGCAGCTGTTTGTGCATTTTTTTCGAGTTGTATAATATTGAACTTTTAACTAACTCTGAGCGTGGGGTAGGTAGATAAAGTAGATCTTGCTCCGCGTTCCTGAGTGGATAAGTATGAGATGGCCTTTCTTGAGAAGCTGATACATTCTTATATATTAGGCAAACGGATTGATGCCAAACAAATAGTTTGAGAATAGTGGGGGATATTCGCTTTACCCGGGGTGTTCACTTTGCCCGGGCTTCCCCTACAACGTTTTATCTACAACCGAAAAATAAGAAAATGCTGTTTTAATTTTCGTTTATTAGTCGCCCACCTTTAACACCTTTAACTATGACATTTGTCACATTTTTTTCTGAAAAGTCAGTTTTAAACGCAAGCACTTTTTGCCCAGAAAAATAATTTTAAAAATTACGATGAGCGATTCCGAAAGTCTCTCTTCAGATGTAGAAGTTGCCGCAGTACGTGCCACGGAAACATTATTGCCGGAAAAGTTATTATACTTAGATGTTCGTAGTTGTTTTTCATTATTATAAAAACTAGTTGTGTTATGGATTCATAACACCACTAGTTGTGTTATAAATCACATAAAGTAACTGAAATACTAAAAAAATAATGATGTAAAAACGTTATAACTAAACGGTTGTAGATAAAAATATTTACAAATTATTTTTGGCAATAATAACATCAATTTGACATTAAAAAATTGAACCTGAAAGTGGCATGTTTGTTATTCCAATCAGGTTCAGATTGTTTTTTCAAGGATTTTAATTTGTTTCGATGCAGGGTGGATGTTTGATAACGCGTGTGCACTGATCGCTTCGTTAGCGATAAAATTAGCCGGTAAAGGGTTGTAATTGCTACTAACCATCGACCGATATACATTGTTTGACACGGAAAGAACCTCAAAGCCCCAAGTTTAGACACCGGAAAATTGATGTTTTAATGCATTCAGTTCCGCAAAATCGGACAATTCGACAAGTGGACTATCAGCATGGGTTATCTACAGTATGTCCCCGGATTGTCTTTATACAAGAGGAAAAACTTTTTTATTATTGACATTGACATTTGAGAAAAATGGATTCTTCATAAAATTTTTGCTTGTTCTAAAATGGATGGTTGATCCCGTTTTAGAGAATTATTTTTTTTATATATATTTTTTGTCTCCAACAAAAACATTTGCTAACAAAATATTAATAAACCGTTTAAACTGCCACAATCGATGCCACAATATGCCCAATAATATAACAGCTCAATATCTCATTTTATAAGGAGTATATGTACAGCATCAACGAGGTCGATTGCAAAAGCTGCGTCAAAACAGGAGGAGATGGAGTAAAAACAACACGAGCTATATCCACATAACTCTGCATATTTCTCTATGGTACGTTACACCCGTTGTTTTATTGTAAATTATGCTTTCAGCAACAGGGTTTACGATTCGGTTATGTGCCTTGAATTTTTAACAAAAGATGTAATTTTTGACTGTATTTTCGTAAGATTTGGCCATATTTTCTTCTTTTCCGCTTTGCTTTTTTTACTGTAAAATTATACAGTTTTGTGTTTGATATGATATTGGAGAAGACTTATAAATATAAAATATGTATATTTTATATTTATAAAAATATTTTTGTATATAATATTATTCTTTGCTTGCATATCTGTACCTTAGAAGCTATGTTAAGTCCAAAAATGGCATATTTGAAATATATGTATATACGTCAAGGAACAGGAGCTGGAGTATTTGTTGGGGAAAGACCAAAGGTAAGCTCATCCTTTTCTTTGAGTAAATACTCAACCGTATTCCAGACAGAAATCTTCGCCATTCTACAATATGCGAGAGAAAACAACAGAAGATCTCATTTCACTAGTGCTGGCTGAATGCTGTAAGGGCAAGTGGCCATATATGGATTGGATTGGGAATTGGATGGTTCCAGAGTCACTGATCCTTTCCACAGAAGAAGAAGAAGATCTTATTCAGGTAAGCTCATCAATATATTCTCAGTCAGGCGGTACTTGGGTAGCTTATGAGCCCAAAGGCACGTAGAGACTCGTCTGGGAATGCCTAGGTGAACTAAGAGCTCTGGCACAAAGGAACAGAATTATATTATTCTAGGTGCCGGGCCACAGCGGCATCCAAAGCAACGAAAAAGCCGATGAGCTAGGGGAATACCCAAATGTATGGCCCGTAGTGCACTAAAACTCTGTATCAGGGAAAAGCAGAATGTCCACTGGAGAAACAGATAGGGGCACATACCTGGGGCAGCAAGGCCTTAATCCAAGGACCTAGCTCTGAAAACCGGAAATAAAGTGCGGATTACAACAAGCCTCTTGATATGTCACATAGCTGTCAAGTATTATCTGAACAAGTTCAACCTGTATCAAGGAAGTCTTTGATGCAGACTCTGCGATAAAGATCCTGAAACAGCGGAGCACATAATATGTCTCTGCGAGGCTCCGGATCGCACAAGACACTTTTTATTTGGGAAAGGTAGGCTAGAACCGGAAGTACTATGATCCCAACCTATCAAGGACCTGATAAGTTAGTGCGAGGTACAGGGATAGAAGAATGGGTGCAGATATAGAAAGGGCACAGTAATAGCCCTCACAGGTCGCAATGTTTTCGGCAGAGGACGGCCCCTTGTTATTGAAAAAAAAATGATATTTTTTTAGATTATATCTGGGTACTTTAATTTATTGGCTATGTTATGGGAGGTACGTTCATAAAAAATATTATCTCCTCTCCATTCAGTTGGGTAAGATAATGTAAATTTTCAAAACGTAACTCTACGGGACATTAATCATTTCCGATGTCTTTGACTCTAATCTTTAGCGCCCTTCTACATTGGACGTTCATTAATAAAATTATATTCTTTAAGACGGCGTTTGCTAGAGGCGGGATGTTTTGTCATCCTAATTACACCGAGGTCATCAGTTTAACAATTTCGTGACGTAATCTTTATTTATGAAGATCTTTTTTTTAGTTTTATAAATCTCTAGCAGGCTAAATAATTTCAATGTCATTTTCAAGTACTTTGAGGAATATGTCTTATAATAAATAACATTTCTCATCCCGATACTTGATTTTAAAAATTCCGACCGCAGAAATCACAAGTACCAAAATAAAGTATTTTACGGAGTCCCGTTACTGTTTATTTCTATCGGATTGAAATAATATTAAAATTGTGGCTTTGTCATAGTATTTGAATTTTTACTAATGCAGTTAATGAAACTATAAAACACTCAGGTATTTACGAGGTTTATGTGAAGTAACGCTATTATGGGTAGTAAAAATTAAGTGAAAAAACCCAACTGGGTATCGCGTTATGTTGTAACAATTCCAAATGTTAATAAAACTGCCGAAAAAATGTTAACGCATAGTTGTTGGGTGCAATAACATTCAATAACTCAACTTTCCCGGATATTCAACTCTCCCGAAACAACATTTTGAAGTTTTACAGCTTCTTACAGCGCTTTCAGATGGACGCTCCGTTGCAGACGGTCCGCTCCATCTGAAAGCGCTATTAAATCGATTTGATCAAATGCAAAAATGGATTCAAGCAGTTCGACGAAATTAGTGAGTAAACAAAATAAACCGGCGTGAAGATAGCCACGGTTTTTCATCCACGGTTTCGGATAAATCCCAACCATAGTAAACATATGGCAACAACGCTTTTTAGTCTGATTTCAGCCACATCCACGGTTCTCTGTACCGAAACGCCTCAATTAAAATATATCTACAGCCACACTTTTCTGTTGTTACAAATATTATTAAATATTTAGAATGTCGAATTTATATGCTCGTATAATGAACAATTATTTATGAATGATATTAATTTAACTTTAAAAATCCTCTTAAGAAATTGAGTTCTATCTAGTTCTTCGCAAATATCGCCGGTAATTTATTAAAGGTTGTGACACGACGAAACCTTTTGGAAAAGATGTATAAACGACTAGGGTTCATTACCCCATACCCAAAACCATTTGCCGGACCGTAGGAAAAGGGTCAGATTCAAAAAACCGCTGTTACTCTTGAAAATTAACAGATAAAAATTTGTAGCTCATTTATTAAGGGTTGTACCACCACCACACCAAGTAGAAATGAATGACATGTAGGCGAGTAGGGTGTACTACCCAATACTCAATACCATTTGCCGGTACGTAGGAAAAGGGCCAGATTCAAAAAACCGCCATTTTACCTAAAATTAGACTGAAAAAAAATCGCCACCAATTTGTTAGGGGTTGTGCCACAACGAGACCATCTGGAAACGATGTACAGATGACAAGGGTACAACACCCCGTATTCAAAATTATTTGCCGGTCCGTAGAAAAAGAGCCAAGTACGAAAAAGAGATGTTTTTCCTAAAAATTAAGAGAAAAAAATGGTAGCTCATTTATTAAGGGTTGTGCCGCCACCACACCAAGTGAAAATGATATATAGACAACTGACTAGGGTATACTATCCCATACTCAAAACCATTTGCCGGTCCGTAGGGAAAGGGCCAGAATCAAAAAACTGTCATTTTACCTAAAATTAGACTGAAAAAAATTGCCACCAATTTGTTAAGAGTTGTGCCGCAACGAGACCATCTGGAAACGATGTACAGATGACAAGGGTACACCACCCCGTATTCAAAATCATTTGCCGGTCGGTAGGGAAAGGGCCAGATTTAAAAAATCGCCATTTTACCTAAAATTAGACTGAAAAAAAATCGCCACCAATTTGTTAAGCGATGTGCCACAACGAAACCATCTGGAAACGATGTACAGATGACAAGGGTACACCACCCCGTATTCAAAATCATTTGCCGGTCCGTAGGAAAAGGGCCAAGTACAAAAAATCGCTTTTTTTCAGTCTAATTTTAGGTAAAATGGCGGTTTTTTGAATCTGGCCCTTTCTCTACGGACCGGCAAATGGTTTTGAGTATGGGATAGTATACTCTAGTTGCCTATATCATTTCCACTTGGTATGGAGGCGGCACAATCCTTAAGAAATGAGCTACAATTTTTTTTCTGTTAATTTTTAGGAGGATCAGCGGTTTTTTGTACTTGGCCCTTTTTCTACGGACCGGCAAATGATTTTGAATACGGGGTGGTGTACCCTTGTCATCTGTACATCGTTTCCAGATGGTCTCGTTGTGGCAGAACCCTTAACAAATTGGTGGCGATTTTTTTTCAATCTAATTTTAGGTAAAATGGCGGTTTTTTGAATCTGGCCCTTTCCCTACAGACCGGCAAATGGTTTTGAGTATGGGATAGTATACCCTAGTTGCCTATATATCATTTCCACTTAGTGTGGTGGCGGCACAACCCTTAACAAAAAAGCTACAATTTTTTTCTCTTCATTTTTAGGAAAAACAGCTGTCTTTTTAAAAATATAGAGGGTGTCCCAAATAAAAAATCAATTTTTCTGTTGATAACTCTTAAATTATTAATTAAAAAAAAATATACTTAAACCGTTAAATTCTACGTAAAAAGGTGCTTTGGAAATGTTTACATAGAAATACAAAATTTTCCATAGCAAAAAAGTTACAGCGATTTGTTAAAAATGCATATTTTTGAAAAACACCCCGTAACTCCGAAACGGTAACAGATGTTGATGTGCGGTTTTCACCATCATGTTTTGACAAAAATTGAGCTTCAGACACCGATATTAGTTTTTGTCTATCTCCTCTAGAAAAGGGTGTGTCCATTTAAAGGCGTCGAATTTGACCCACCCTGTACATACATATGTCAAGTTGGTTGAATATTTGATTTCCATAAATTTATTACTCCGAGTTTCATAATTATTATTATCCCTTAATCTCCTTTAATATATAATAATCTCCCTTAATAAATAAAACATCTATGTGAAAAATTCTTCGACATACCAGAATTCGATATAATGCTGTCGTTGGGACGGTATTTAGAGAACTCACTATACCCACTCAAAATTGCTTCACATTTTTCCACTTCCTTTGTGAGAGAGAGAGAGGAATTTTCGAATTCCACTCTTATTTCTAATTGACGACGTTTCATCTTGTTGGCAACGAACCCTTAGGGCATCTCTTAATTAAGTGTTATTAGAAAAAGACAGTGCGATATAGATGGAAATCGAGAGTGTCAAAGGTTTGTTCGGCTGCTTTCGGGTCCAGTCGTTCTCAGCGACATTGTGTTAACGTCGAACGTCGCCTTTGGAGACTTTTGTTTGTTTAATTTTTTATTTATTGTAAATCGATACAAACGGTAATTTATTTTTAATGAGGCGCGTTTATTTTCTTATCCGTGTAGGAAAAAATACACAAACAATATTTCTTTTATTTTGGAGTTGCCTGTAATGTTTTTTTTATGTTTTAGTATTTAAATAAATTGGGAAGAAATGGTATTTAAATATTAAATGTCTGTTTTTTAGTACATATTACCTATTTCTTTTAACTCTTATGCCTTTTCTTCAAAATAAGAGTGAACACTTCAAAGTGTGTTAAAATCATGATCCTCAGCATTTGGAATTGTCTTTAGACTTATTATTTAATAGTGGCATCATCATTCTCATTCAACCATTTCCAATAATATATTAATCCTTCACATATTTAAAACTCTCTTTGTAGTTGGGTCCATTGATGTCTATTGTTGTCTATACGGGCACAAGTTATCGTTGGTTATGAACAAATTGGCACATGTGTCATATGACATAGCCAGATCTATTGTTTTATATCACTTGACGTTTAAAGCTATAGGCTACTGGTTAAAATCAAGAAAAATATACGCTTTAAAACTAAATCTTAACTTAAAAACAATTTATTTTAGGTATAAGAACATGTATAGTCAAAAAGTAACGAATTGAAAAGCATTTTCACTAGTGAAATAAAAAAGTGGGTTTTGATAATTTTTTAATCGCTCAATTCCATGACAACAGCTGTGAGCATAAAATAATAAATACAAGAAGAAGTGTCAAGTCAATGTTAAATTATGGAAACAGCGTGGCTGCCTGGGTAACTAATTTCCAGATATGACGGCTGGGACATTTGACATGACATAGACACTTCATAGACATGACAATTTCAATTTTATGAAATTTATTTCCGTTTCCGGTTTTTAATGGCGGGCTGTTCAGGAGGTTTAAATGAGGGTTAATATGCTTTTTACTTTTTCTAGTTGTAAATAATACAACAAAATTACTCAAAGATATTTATTTGGAATTTAGAACAATGTAAATATGCAAATCAACACAATTAAAGAGCTATAATCCCATAAACTACTGTATCAATATCAAAATATTTAAATAACATCAGAGATGCCGTGTTAAAGTGAATTAGTAATGTAACAGTGCACTGACTTACAGAAACTTGAAGATAAATAAATGTTTTCACAGCTTCACTGGCGTAAAACTAACTGGAAGCAGGAAAAAGAAAAACAGGAACCCACGCAAAACCTGGAATCAAAAACAAATATGTAAAAAAAAACATAAATATAGGTACATAAGACTTTTTGTGAATTAAATGAAACAGCACTTGAATGAAAATAAAATGAATAAAAAATATGATACATATATACATCTAATACCTCATTTATATTTTAAAAATAATCTACATACATAGCATTATTGCTATGAAAATACATAATAGGTACCTATGTGATATGTAATTACGCATTTCTGTTCATCTTGTAGATAATTAATATAGGCTGTAGGCTAATAATAGTTCAATAATCATAATTTACCTTGTGTAACTTGCTTTCAATTGCTCAAAATCACCGATCGGTCTTTAAAGTAGAGATACGGAAAAATCCTTGGTAAAGAATATCCCAAGATCCTTGGATCTAAAGCTAAAAAAATATAAAAACAGTTAATTTATTATACCTATTTTTACATATAATATGGCCCATACCTACTACACGCAGAAACGTCGATTTCATCATTTTCTTCATGTAATTAATATCATATATACTTTATTAAAGTGTTAACAAGGAACTTTATATCAAAAAACATCTTTGTACTTATAAATTTCACCCGAAATATCATAAACAAACTTCCAATCAAATCTAAAAGGCAAAAATTAAAATGGCGCCCGACCTTGCCAGAGGCCTCGGGAGTTGACACATAGCTGACACACAGACAAAAGAAGCGGACGCGCATAAAAATGTTCCGTAACAGAAATTGACAGAAATCATATAGAAATATTCAGATTTTTGTCTAGGACAGTCTAGAAGGCCATGCTTTCTGCCTGGGTAGGACCGCGCCAGAACTGTTTCCCATTTTCCGGTTTACTGTCAACCCCCTGGCTGTGAGTATTATATGACATTCGAACCAATTTCATTTTTGAAATAGATGTCATGTCTTCTCTTTATGGCCACAGTGGCTGCGGAAATAACTAAATTTGACGTTTAGGCTATACACATATTTTTGACAGGGGTGCAAGGGGTATTGAAGCGATACATATAGCCTAGCTTACCCAAAAGTCAACCTCACCTTCACGTGGTGCACCCTGTTTACACAAACGAGGCTCTGACGTCCGAGTATAGGCGGTATAACCTTATACAACCCTCAGACCTACCATCTTCTGGGGAAAAGGAGTAATAAAATACACCTAGCCGGCCGAGAACGTAGCACAAAGGGAACTATCGTCGCAGTCCTCACTGTGCCATAGCCATCCCGTGCTACAGTTGCAGCCAAAACTGTGCGGCAGCGTAACCGCCACAGTTAAACCTTTTCACGCAGCTTACACACAGCAATGATGGAACATTCGAGTGGGACAAAATTATCGTCCGGAGGTAAAATACCCCCTCAATCGGATCTCCGGGAGGGGGTGCCTACTCGAGCGTATCATCGGAGAAACAAAAAACATCAATGTTTCACGTTCGCGGCGTGGAACGTCCGCACTCTACTGGACAAGATAAATTCAAATCGACCAGAGAGAAGAACAGCACTGGTCTCACAGGAACTCCACCGATTAAATATAGATGTTGCCGCTCTAAGCGAAACACGCTTTGCAGATGAAGGTAGTCTCACTGAGGAGCATTACACCTTCTTTTTGGAAGGTCATCCCGCAACACACAGGAGAATTCATGGTGTAGGCATTGCGATCAAAAACGAAATCGCCACCAAGTTAACAGAAGTACCTATTGGTGTCTCCGAACGTCTTATGACCCTAAGGTACCCCATATCAGACAAAACTTACGTCAACATCATTAGTGCCTACGCTCCCACCCTTGACGCTAAAATTGAAGATAAGGATAAATTTTTACCAAGCTTTACAAAATGCCCTTCAACGAATTCCAAAGCACGAACGAATCATCTTGCTAGGTGACTTTAATGCCCGTGTAGGCAAACAACAGGAAATATGGCCTGACGTATTGGGAAAACATGGAATGGGAAACGCAAATAGCAATGGTGAACGCTTATTAACAACATGCGCAGAGTATAATCTTTGCATCACCAATACGTGGTTCATGTTGAAGGACAAGTTTAAAAGGTACCTGGAAACATCCTAGATCAGGCCACTGGCATCAATTGGACCACATAATCGTTCGAAGGACGCATCTAAAAGATGTTAGGCTCACAAAAGCTAGAGTAGATGCCGAATGCGGCACTGACCACCGACTTTTAATTTCCAAAAATGAAAATCCAGTTAAAACCCAAACATCCACGCTGTAAAAAGCAAAACAACATGACCAGATTGAACGTACGGGGTCTAGAAACAACAATACCGCCGACGCCCTCCGGGAAGCCATCAAAGAATCACTTCCACTGATAACTTCAATCTCAGTATTGGAAGCTGAACAAGGCTGGACACAATTAAGGGATGCGATTCATAAAACCAGCGAAGCAGTACTGGGAAAGTCGAACAAAAAGAAACAACCAGACTGGTTTGACGAAAATCAACCGCATATACAGGCTTTGTTGGAACAAAAGCATAGAGCATATCAAGCCGTCACTGCAAATCCACATAATCCAAGACTGGTAGACAACTTTAAAGCAGCCAACAACACGCTTCGAAGAGAACTGCGCCAAGTAAAGGATAACTGGTGGTCACAAAAAGCGAATCAGATTCAAGAGTACGCCACGCATCACGATTATCGTAAATTCTTCGAGGCTGTAAAAGAAGTATACGGCCCAACTAAGAAGGTAAGCTGCCCAATCATGGCTCAAAATGGCGAACTTCTAAAGAGGAAGAACAAATTAGAAATCGCTGGAAAGAACATTACAGCCATATCCTTAACCAAGAAAACAACCCCAATATGGAAGCATTAAACATAATACCTCAGTATAACAGCCTCGATGTATTAGACATCCCAATAACAGAACAAGAAATAAAGACCTCCATAAAACAGCTTAAAAACAACAAATCAGCTGGCTGTGACGATATTCCGGCGGAAATCTATAAGTGTGCAAGTAAAGAACTTATTGGTCATCTTAAGGCTCTCTCTTTGATGTCGTATGGGAAAGCGGAGAGGTACCTCAGGATTTTCGCAATGCGAATATAGTGAATATATTTAAGAACAAAGGAAGTGCATCAGACTGCGGAAATTACCGGGGAATTTCGCTATTGGCTATCGGCGGAAAAATTCTTGCAAAAATAATGTCAAACCGCCTACACCCACATATAGAAAAAATTCTTCCAGAATCGCAAACGGGTTTTCGTACCAACCGCGGCACCGTCGATTCCATATTTTCCATCCGTCAACTACAGGAAAAAGTAAAAGAGCAGCAGTCTAAACTTTATGTTGCATTCATCGATCTAACAAAAAGCCTTCGACTCTGTGAACAGAGATGCGCTTTGGGCAATTATGGAAAAGTTCGGTGTACCCAACAAATTTCTTACAGTGTGTAAAAGCCTCCATAACAACAACAAGTCAAGAGTGTCACATCATGGATCACTGAGCGACCCATTCCTAACAAATACAGGAGTTAGGCAGGGATGTGTCTTAGCGCCTCTCCTATTCAACATATTCATGGCAGCGCTCTCCATTATAGTGGACAGCAAACTGCAGGAGAGAGGATTGGGCATTAGATACAGATATGACGGCGGTCTGTTCAACATAAAAGACTCAGGGCAAAAACACGTACAAAATTTATCACAGAACTTCAATACGCTGACGACTGCGCTCTAGTTGCAAACACGGTACAACAATTACAAGAAATGTTGAACACATATACCTGGGCATACGAGGCTTTGGGTCTTAAGCTGAACATTGGCAAAACTAAAATCATGTGCACTCCCCCGGAAGATCACAACAATACTATAAAAATCGGAGAAGAACTATTCGAATATGTGGCGGAATTCAATTACCTTGGCAGTTTGATTTCGGAAAAGGCCAATATTGACTCTGAAATTCAGCACAGGATTAGTAGCGCCTCAAGAGCATTCTGGAAATTAAAAGACAGGGTTTTCTACAATCATGACTTGAGTACAAAAACAAAACTTGCAGTATACCGAGCAATTATAATCCCCACCTTGATATATGGGAGCGAAGCCTGGGTGCCTTACCGCCGACACATGAACGCATTGAACAAGTTGCAACAGAGACACCTTAGACAACTCTTGGGAGTCCGGTGGTTCCATCATGTCTCAAACGTATCGGTCCTTGAAAAATCTAACTGCGAGAGTATTGAAGTCATGGTCACAAAATCCCGCTTAAGATGGGCTGGTCACGTATGCAGAATGCAAGAAAACCGCATACCAAAATCTCTGCTTTACGGTGAGCTTGTGGACGGTAAGAGGAGGCCGGGTGGACAACTGAAAAGATACAAGGACATTTTCCACGAAAATTTAAAGGGAATTAACATGCAGAATGAGTGGGAAAAAGCAGCTCACAATAGAACTCATTGGAGAAGGGTTGTAAACTCAGTTAACAGCGGCAACCAAAAAGTAGAGAGGCAACAAAGCAATGAGATTTTTGAATGTCCGGAGTGCGGTAGGCAGATAACATCACGTATCGGGCTTTTCAGTCACAGAAAAGCTCATGAAAGAAAACGCCTTGCGTGACCATTTTCTTTATGTGTGTCGAATACTCGTCAGCGAGTAACGGCTGTATGTATGTATGTATATTTTTGACAGGCAGTTTTTTTCGTCCAAAAATTTTAAATATTTTTTTCTCAAAAATTGTTAATGTTAGGTTTAGAGTGTTTAATATCAAAATTCATAAAATTATACAGAGAATTTAAGTGGGTAATAAAAAATAAGGACACCCATTTAAAATAAGAAAGTTGCTGTCAACTTCCGGTATTTCCGGAAAAACCGCCATATTGAAAATATTTTTAATCGATAAATCTCGTTGATGTACAATGATGAACCCGACGTATTATACACCTAAAGGAATTTATAGAAAAATAAATGGGATTTTTAGGATGTATATTTTTTATTAAATCAGTACTTCGTCATCTTGCCCCGTTCGTCATCATGCCCCGACCTCCCCTACCTGAATTTACATAGAGAACGAATAGGTTATAATTAAAAATAGTAGTAGTAAATTTTTGGAAAAAGTTAAATTCTTGAAGATATTTTCCTGAGATTTTAAATTTTAAGAATATCTGGTTTCTGAAATACAGGGTTGTCCGAACTGTATTCCGGAAACTTCGGCAGCATATTCTACAAATAAAAATAAGTAAAAAAGTTCGTATAAATGTATGTCCTACAATGCTTCGTTTCAGAGATACAGGGTGTAGAAGTTTCATTTTTATTTCAATTTTTTCCAAATAATTTCTGAAGTAACGTCAATATTTGGATGAAAATTGGTGTCTGGGAGTTTTTTGACATGAGAAATTGGATTTTGATGTCAACATGACTAATAACTTTTTGTCCGTACCTTTATAAAACTACTGTGTAAAAAAATATACATCTACAACGTTTTTCACGTAAAAAAGTCTCTTGGTAAAAATAACGACGCTACGAGTAATCGTTCTCAAGATATTTAGAATGGAAATGCCAATACATGTCATTATTGACAAAAATAAACATGTTGAGTAGATAGTCATTTGATTGAAATGATGAAATATTTTTTTTCTATACTGTATAAAAATAAAGTTAAAAAACTAGATAAAGTATGATACGTTTGATAAAAGATCAACAAATCCTCTGCGTAACATTACTATTATTATAATTTTTTAATAGTCATATCCAAAATCCGCTTGATCTTCAAAATATTTGTTCGTAGGACAAAACCATCCCTAAAGGCACAGATCTTCACCTCAAATCAGAAGTCTTAACTGACATGCTATAATCCCTAAATACCGGAAATCTATTTAAAGTTTCGGCACTACAATAGACCTGGGATATTTCTCTCCATTTTACCCCGAAACTCATGAATGCGCGCGTACGAAGCTCCGAATAAATGAAGGAACGTAAAACGCATCCATTCAGAACCGAAAATCTTGTGGGTTTTCGAGGAAGCACGGTCTGATAACTCGGCGGCAGGCAGCATCTGCTATGCTTCGTGCTTCAGCAAGGATATTTTACTTATTTTACCTGTAAGAGCTCTGACTGGTTGATCTACCTTTTATTAGCCCAGTAACTTTAGAGAAAATTCTAGAAAAAACGAATAGTTTTACAGCTTATTTCCATTTAACTTGTAGCGTACACTGAAAAAATTAATTTGTGAATTTAATAACAACATTGATGGTTATTTTTTGCCACAGACTATTGTAGTATATTTACCATCCGTTCTTTAGTTTTACAACTCGCTTGTAAAATCGCGGTATGGTTAATTTTTGACATGTATGTAAATATGTTATAACTAGCGTGTACCCGCGACTTCGTTCGCGTCGAATTAATCATTTGTAATGGTGATGATAAAGCAAAGCAAGAATTTCCATTAACATACAAACTGGATAAAATCTTCTGACATTTATGTCAGCATGAGAAAAAACAATATGGCGATATTATTATATAACTTGGTAATATTTGAGGGGTAATTTCATCTCAAAAATAAGCTTTTTATATCAAGCATTTTAAGCAGAATCGTCGTTAAGAAATTACCCAATTTTGTAGCATTTTTATTCCCTTTAATAAAATTGAATTTAAAAATCTATTTTTGTTTAAATTTCTTAGTATTGGCGCCATCTATTTGCTAGATGCCAAAGATGCCAAACTCCATTTGTTACAGCTCACTTGTTTCGATACTTAATTTTTATTAGCGCATCTATTCGCTAGATGTCAAACTTCATTTATTACAGTTCATTTGTCTTGTTTATTAGCGCCATCTATTCGCTATATGCCAAACTTCTTTAATTGCATTTCACTTGTCTGTGGTGAAAAGGGTTTTTTGTTTTCGTTTCTGAAACTGAGAAGAAGGTCTTTTTTTCTGGGAATTTGGATCTGAAGAAGACGCGTGTTTCGGCGTCCGACAAATTTTCCAGTGAAAAGCACTCTGCATCCACTTTTCGATTTCGATTGCATGGGTATCCGATTTGGAAATTTGAAAACCTTGTAAAGTATGCAATCCAGAGTATAGATCGTATTTGTTTGGTTTCTTCTTGGAATGATCACCTTATTTCCGTTTTTTATTTCGTTTATTTGAGTATTTAATTACTGGTTTGGATCGGCATATGGTTTGAATATATTTATGTAAAGCTGATTTTCAGACCAGTAACTACCACATGGTACTCAGTAACTACCACATGGTACTCAGTAACTACCACATGGTACTCAGTAATTACCACATGGTATGCAGTAATAATGCAGTAATTATTGTATGTTTCACCCACTTTCATTTTGTATGGACCTATGCAGACTTTAAGACAGTGTTCCTGACATTACAATTGTTCTTTTGCCTGATATCGAAGACTTCTCCTGCCATAGTCATCTGCATCCACTTCTGTTAGTCTGGAGAATACCTACCTACCTATTTACATCATAAGAAACTATATACAGATAAGTCTTAAGTTTGATACACAAGGTACGCTTTTATTTTATAATTTTTGAGACAACAGATTTAATAACCTGGTAAATTATCACTATTTATCCCACATATTGTAGTCAAAATTATTTTTATTTAACGTTATAAGTTATAATTTGATTCGTACAGTACACTCTTACTTAGCTATGATATTTTATGTGAAAATTATTAACACGTATTCATTTTAAAGGTTTTTGTACACGACATGTTTCGAAACATCATCGTATTGAGACATACATAAATTTCACCTGTTTTTATTAAGTAGCTTACTTAGTTAAAAGAATACAGTTACTAAATTCGAATCTATTTAAAATAACTTGCGGTTTTATTGGGATCACTGTGACTAATTGATGATACTTGTGTTCGTTTTCAATAAATGTTTAATGTAGGATAGTTATTTCTGACTTTTATTCTGATAAACATAATAGACCCTTAATGCTGTTGATTACTTTATTTTAGCTATGTTGTGATATCGTATTTTTCTTTTTTGGTTTCTTACTTTACCACTCTCATAAACAAAGTAAGTGGCGCCCTTTTCACTGTCTTTGACCATACCTATTTAAATTCTTAACATCAATATTAAAATCTCTGCAGCCTACATATTATCATTTTTTTTATTTTTTAACAACATTAGAAAGTCACTGTGAGTCAGAAGCCTTACCTACGAACCCAGCTTTCCTCTAACCCTGAGCAACGGATTCTTTTTTCATTCTATTTGGGTAACGACAGAAAAGTCGTCACAACTTTTTGGAACACCCTGTGTGATTTCTTAAAAAATTTCAAAATATGTAAAAAAAACAAATAAATTATGCTTGTCCAAGCGTTTTCCCGAAAGACTAACCGTTTTTTAAATAACAAATATTGTAATATTTGAGGGGCGTTTTCGCCTTCTTGGAATTTGAGATTCGACAAACCCCTCCTAATCGAACCTCTACACCCCACAGTCAATCCGTTTGCCAAAAATCAGCTTTAAGCGTCAAGCAGTTTAAGCAGAATCGTGATTACTCAATGATCATATTTTATGAAACACTCTGTATAAATTTATAAAAAAATTTAAAATATGTAAAACAGTAAAATAAAATATACGTGTTTAAGAGTTTTTCCGAAAAACTCACCGGTTTTTAAATAAAAAATATTTTAATATTTGAGGGATTAGTTTCACCCCCTTAGAATTCGAGTTTCGAAAAATCTCTTCTTATCGAACCTCTACACTAAAGTCAATCTGTTTTCTAAAAATCAGCTTTTTACGTCAAGGGCTTTAAGCAGAATCCTGATTAATCAATGACCAGCTTTTTTGAAACACCCTGTATACATTAATTAAATTTCGAAACACCCTGTATAATTAAAAAATCTTAAAATATGTAAAAAAACAAACTAAAATATACGTGTTTAAGCGTTTTTTTCGGAAACTTGACCGTTTTTTAAATAAAAAATATTGTAATATTTGAGGGGTGGTTTCACCCTCTTGGAACTGGAATTTCGAAAAATTCCTTCATATTGAACTTTTACACCCTAGAATCATCCTGTATGCCAAAATTGAGCTTCTTACGTTGAGTGGTTTGGAACATTGCGCAAACGTCGTCTGTTTTACTAATTCCAACGTTGTTTAGATTTCCTTATTCTTACTTTGGTAGGACGTCGAGCCACTACCTTTTTGCAACTGTATTGAACCATAACCTTAAATCTTAAATTTTCACTTCATTGTTCTGTTGAGTCAGACAGTTCAGTGCTGTTTTTGTTTTTATAAACAAAAACTAAATTAAGATGGGATGTAAGAAAGGCACATATAATTAAATTTAAATATACATCGACATATTACCGATACTTTATCCACTCCCTCATTTATTTGGAATATAGCTAACACAAGCTAGTTTCTAGGATGACTAAATTAGGCAATCTTTCGACAAGTATACTACCTGTTAAGGCTGAACTGCGACTTTATTAGTCCAATATGCGACTACTCGAACTACTCCATCTTTAATCTCCAAAACAACAAAGTGAAAGCCGCTATGTTGTTGAATAAAAAAATGTTTCGTTCCTAAAATAGCAATTCCTGCTTTTTGAATACATTAACTTGAAATATTTAACCATAAACAACACGCGGAAACTATTTTTTTCGACTGCGAATAAATTATTTTCATTTTACTAAAAAAAAATTCAAGAATTTTTTTAAAGCTTCTTTAATTTTAAGGCCCATTTGTATTTTTCAAAGCAGAAACAATATATTTATCAATAAACTTGTTTGCGTTAAAATTTTTTGCCTTGGGTTACGAGACAGAGTTGGTTAAAGTGTTTCAATAATTATGATCTTCAAACATTCTCCACATTTAAATACTTTTGTTTTGTTTTCCTTTACTGCCATCTGGCATATGTCTCTAACTAAATCATAAAAATAAGATTTTTACTATAATTATCCCAATTTAGGATAAAACGCGACTTACACGCCATATTATTATAGTTTAGTATTTCTGTGGATTAGGATTTTAAACAACGTTGCAGTTTGTCCTAAATTAGGCTGCTAGCCAACGTAGGTATCCAACGTCGTTTCGACCCAAAAATTATTCTCCAAACTAGTGCAGACTAGGGTTGGCACGAGGTTGTGCCGACGTTGCGCCCCGACGTTTAGTCGCGTGACACAACGTTGGCTCGACATCCAAATGCTGCTTGGGTACTGAAATGATGATAATATATCTAAACTAAATATAATATATTACATCTGTAGGAAAATAAGTAACTCATAGTGAAAAATAATGTTCTAACTCTAGATGTATGTATATATGTCTAAGCATAGAAGAAATGTATCGATCCAATTTTTATCTCTTTTAAGTTTTTTTAGGGTTTCCCGGTATTTATTTATCAACAAGCATATACAATATGACCGCAAAAAAAACGGCGACAGCGATGGCTTTGAAATAAATATCGCTGTCTATATGTAAAATTATATGGAGAATGGCATCGATCGCTATTTCCAATGCAACTGGGCGACGTTTTTTTCGGTCATACGGTATTTTCCTAAGGTATTTTCTATGCAAAACATTGATGAGTATATCGATGAATTTTATAAAACATATTGATATTTTGTCACCGTCCCTACATTCTAAATTTTATTTACAAATCTACGACTGAAAGGCGGAATCACATTACTATCACGTCACCTGAATTCACGTGAACACACATGAGCAGTAAATTTGATGAGACCGATGTTTTGCATTTATTTTACGATACCACCTTCTAGTTAATTTTGAGGACAGTCTTTCCCGGTGTTTTGGAAAATACAACAAGTTTGGAGAGCTTACAGAATTGCAAGACTGGATAGCTTGAAAATGATAGCGTTCTCAACGTAGTATGTGACCTAAATAGGCTATTATTCTCTTCATGATGATTTCGAAGTGTTCACGTTTTTCTAAAGCAGCTCGTGAGAACATCTACGATTTGGTCGACCCAGGACACTCTTAGCACTCGTCGTAGGGTATAGATTAAAATTGATCTAAGTTTATTCCACATTTCGCAGGCTTCATTCTGTTTATTGTTGCTACTTTCAGTACCCATGCTTCCACACCATATAACATAATACAAACCAGACATAGCACTTCACCATTCTGTATCTAAGGCCGAAGTTCAAGCACCTATCTGTGAGAAACCTTTTATGGTCTAAAGTTATTGGACTATTTGCTTATTTTACTCATTTTAATGACCTGGTTGATTCATCTACCTGCGATGGTCGGGGCTCTGTCGGCGCTCGACACCCTCTTAAATTCTTGAAAGTGTGACGGCTCTAATTAATGTATTGTGTATTTTAGAAGGTCAAAAAGAAAAGGTCTTTTAGACATAACGTTTTAATTAACTCCACAAGCAAATTTGAGAAATCAAAATTAATCTGAGTAGAAACAGGTAGTTTAATCATAAATAGGATAATCAAATTAGAGGGGTCACTTGGAAAAAAGTGTTGGAAAACTAATTATTGATTTGATTGGTTTATTTGACGTGAGAGAGAAATTTCCTATAGGGTTGCACGTTTGCCACTCAGTCAGGAGTCCCAAAAGCTGGTAAAATTCTTGGACTTTTCCAGATTTTCGCCTATAGTTCCGAAACGTTTCGTTCTAGGGAATATTTCAGTATAACATAAATGAAAGAGAATTAGATTCTCTATCGAATGACTATACATTCATTCAAATCGGTTGAGTAATATGGCTAAAATCGAAAAAAAATTTAACTAGTGAGATAACAAAAGTGGGTTTCCATTTGAAAAAAAAAATATTTATGATAATTTTTTAACAGCTCAATAATTCCATGCTACGGCCAATATTATATTATGACATTCGAACAATTTAAATACTGAAATGCAATAGCCAGATGTCTTCTCTTTACGCCAATCACTAAATTTGACGTTTAGGTCACACAATTTTTTTTGACAAGAAGTTTTTTTCGTCTAAAATATTTGTTTTTTTCTTAAAAACTATTAATGCTAAGTTAGTGTTTAATAGCAAAATTCATAGAATTTTACAGAGAATTTAAGTATATAAAAGAATGGTTGTACCCATTTAAAATAAGAAAGTTCCTGTCAACTTCCGGTGTTTCCGGAAGTGCCGCCATTTTGAAAATATTTTAATCGATAGATCTCGTTCTCTAGAGACTTCTAATGCGCTCTCACCATGGGACACCTTGTATATTAGTTTAAAAAGTTGGATTGGAGATTATCTTAATCCTATTTTACGTTTCCCTATGACGATAAAAATTAATTTTGTACAGGGTGGGTCTTAAATAAGTGCAAATATTTTAGGGGTAGTATATTTCGACCACAGAAACTTTTGAAAAACCAAAAAAGCTTTTGAAAATTTGGATTTTTTTTTAAAATCTTCATAATATGGCAACATAGTAGATTAAATTTACAAGAAAGGAAACCCAGCAAAGATCCAGTACTCAAAATTTAAGTGAAAAAAGTTTTTTTTTTCAAATTTTCAGAGCAAAATATCTCGGTTATTTTGACATGAATCTTAATATAAAATTGGGAAACAATATATTGATTACATCACTTTTTAAAGATTTTTATGTTTTACTTTTAATTTAATATTTAATAATTAATATTTTAGTAATTAATTTATTTTTTAACAGTGTCACTGAGACTCACAACAGAAATATTTAAATTTAAGGCAGTGGCTACTCGCTACAATTCGAAATCCGTAGAAATAACTTTGAAAGTGGTATAAGGTGCTTACCAATCAAACTTACTTTTATGATTGCAGTCAAGGGTAATATAAGACCGCGTTCTCGTTCAAAATAGTTTATCAGGAAAGCTACAAGTTGTTTGCTTCGACTATTTAAATGCTTCGGCATATTTTCAACACAATTTCAAGAAATTCAATACAAAAACTCGAAAATTTAGTTCTTAAAAGACCTGTTTGTGCTTAAAAGTAGAATTTTTAAAAAAAGTCTATGAAAATAGGCAAAAAAACGAGAATTACTCACGAAGAAGAACAACACGATATTATAAAAAATAATGACTGACATTAGGATAATTGTCAAATAATAGAGGACAACTTTGCTGAAAACGGTGCGGCTCAATGTGACCAACATAGCAATAATAGAATTCGGTTTAAACTAAATTTTGCAGCTTTAATCTACCTTTAATCGGTATCGTAAATTATACAAGAAATTTAAACATTTTTGCCAAAATTTCATTTAGTCAGGTTTATAGACTTTAGTGTCAATGTCGATATGATTGATGACGTGCATCGGAAAATGTTTTGCGATTACAATATATTACTTTTAACGATGTGTGTATGTCTGTCGATACTTTTGTCATAAAACAAACATTCCTATTTCTGCTCAAATCCAAATCGCGTCCAGAACACAGACATTGTCCTCGGCGTCCACTGCTGGCGGAAACGGTTTCGATTTTCCAGCGGCCATTTTCCGACCTGTCATTCACCGTCGACGTAAACAAATTGATTTATTTCGAAATATTTTTCCTTCGAACCTCGGACTGCTTGAATTTTTATTGAACTGTCACGAAGTTTTAGAGTTATTGCTACTTTAATTTATTTCGCAAATCGACGCCCGAGGTGATGCCTTCATCTGACGTCTACTTTTTAGATTTCTCCGAGCAATTGACGGTGCGAGTTGTAAGCATACAGTTCGTACCAAATAAACTTTAGTCACGTGATTAAGCTTGACCGGCACAGCGTTACCCACTTTTACATATTTTTTTTTAATCAAAATATTTTAGGAATCAAAAATGAATTAATTATAAATATACAGGGTGGCGCACCTCATTCGCCTCGGTTGATTATACGAAAACGGAAAGAATGAAATGAACAATCATTAAATAATGGAGGGATTTTATTTGGTGTTTTCTGTTGCCTCGTTCCATTTTTTTTTGTTTTGAGCTATTTCCAAAACGTGGCGGTATCTATACCCAAGGCAAAGGACTTTTTTTTCATAAATCTCAGTGAAATAAGTAAATCTAGACGTTTCTAAAATAGCTGTTGTTACGATGATATTTTGTTAATAGCATCTTAATCATCTTAATCATCTTAAACATCTTAATTAATATTTGAAAACGCCTTTATAATATACAGTCCTGGTCATTTAATTACTGTGTATAGGATTTTAATGGATACGACAGAAAATAATACAATTGACCGGTTGACAGAGAGAGACGCAAAATAAAAGGGGGGATACAGTGTTGCCGGTTCGTAAACGTGTAGGCGGGATTACGAATGAGCATGGTGGGAGCACAAATCGAGTCCGATACCGATGATAATTCGAGACTGCACTCAGTGTTGCCGGATAAACTTCCTCTAACAACCTCTGCATAACTAATAGCATATTGTCAAATAATATCATTAGTTAGAATAGTTTTCGTTTTCTGGTTAGAATTTTTGTTTTAAATCTCAATAAAGAAAAATTACATTTTAAAAAAAATAAACTACTCAAAACAATTATCGCATATTTTCTAAAAAAATATTAATTTGAAAAACAAGACATTTTGAATTCCCTGACTTGGACTGTGGAGGGAAATTCAATAAAACAAGCCTACGCGCAGATCTATAATTTTTAGTCGGCCGACTATTTAGTTGCAAAAGTGAAAACAATACATACTTATGAAGTCGATCGGCCGACTATTTGATTGCACGTGGACCATAAGAATATATTCATATATATCCATAAGAATATATTGGTTACAAATATGCAACTAAATAGTCGGCCGATTAAAATTACCTGTCAGCGCATAGCCTAAGGCTACGCAATGTAATCAAATATTGGCCCGATCGGCTCCATAAGAATGTATTGTTTTCACTTTTGCAACCAAGTCCAAAGTCGGCCGACTAAAAATTACATGTCAGTGCATACCCTAATTATCCTAAAAGACTCACAAGAGAAAGACAAAAAAATGCATGCTTCAGTTAGAAATATGTAATAATTACTTTTATTCAAATATGCGATAATTGTTTTGAGTAGTGTATAATTATTAAAAGATATTTTCTGATGGGAACAAAATTAAAACACACATTAAATTTTGTCTAAAAAATATGTTTTCCGAAAATTTACTTTACGTTACGGTTTTACGGTTAGTTTATTTAATTATACGTACACACGGCTTTGGGTGCCGATTTGCTGTCCTCCATTCGTGAATTTCAAGTTCCAGAGCTTTAAGCTGGATTTATAAACTCGGGAGTTGAGGTTCAGTTGAGGTTCAGTTGCCGTTCAAAATGTTCAACGCTATGAAATGAACGCGCGCATTTATAAAGTCAGTTGGTCGAAAAGTTGGCAGTTCGTTTTACGTTCAGCGGAGTTCAAAGATGGTCAATGTTTATGTCGGCAGTTGCGGGCAGTTGGCGACCACTGGCGACGTTCGGCGACAGCCAATGAATAAGCGCCTGTCGATCACGTGAAGCACAGTACGCCGATGCATTGGAAAATGACCCTTATTGTTGTTTCATTATTTCTGTTAATGTGATGTTTATATTTTGCGTAATCGTGGATTACTGTGTTTGAACTTTGACAAATACCAGAAGTATTTTTAAATCAAAAGAAAAACGTTCTAAATTTTCACAATTCCAAACCTAACCTACAACCGAAACTGACAGTTTATAAATGCAAAAATATTGAACCTCAACTGCCGCGAACATCCAACTGCAACTGAACCTCAACTGAACGCCAACTTTCGAGTTTATAAATCCAGCTTTACGCTCTGGGCTACTCGAGAACGGTTCTGAAAGGAGCTGTGCGCGATAGCCTCGTGCCTCCATATGGAGCAGAACAGTTCTGAACTTTATGACTCAATTGGATGGAGTGAGATTATCGCGTTCTTGAACAGTTCAGAACTGCACAACTGCGTGAATGGAGGACAGTAATTGTCGTGTGTACGAAGAGTACAGTCAATGTGTTCAGTGCAATACGATATAAGAGAGAAGAGTAAGAATTTTCCCAAGCGTAACCATGAAGTAAAACGTCGGATTAAGTGGATATAATAAACTTTGGATTTTTTTCTCTCCGATTTACAACATCGCCATAGCGATTCACTTCTACACATGTAGGTAAATGCCGAGGGGTAAGCCGCTGACAAATTTCTGTACACTAATACCACGTATAATGGAAAAAATGCCAACTAATACCACGATTAATACCACTAATACCAAGTAATGTCAACATCTTGTACACCAAAATACACCAGCGGTTTACCCCTCCCTCAGTAAATGCTGACCAGTGCCGCTTTATCCATTAGGCAAGATAGGCAGCTGCCTAGGGCGGCAGGCCGAATAACAAAATTTCAAATCACCTTAAGGTGGCCGTGCCCAAGACTTTCTCTTGTCGATCCGGTATAAATCTATTATCTTAGCCTTAAATAAATTAGAATAAAATAAACTATGTTAAAAACTTTCATGTATATTACTGAAATGAAGATAATATATCTAAGCTAAATGTAATATATTACAGTTGTAGTAAAATGAGTAACTAGTTGTCGAAAATCCAGATCCAACCCTGATGCAACATTTTTTTGAAACGTCTTCTTCTGCGGTTTGAAATTTTGATGCACAATCCGGCAATACCGCTCAGAAGAAATGTACCCACCCATACCCACCCAACTTTTTTCTCTTTTTAATACATTTGATTTGCCATTAAGCTGCCTACATCACTGTCTTTCACGTTAAAATCCTATACACAGACTTGACCTGTCCCGATCGGTATGTATAGTAGATATTCAAGAACTAAAATTTTCACTTAAACTGCAGGAATATAATTACAATATTTTTATATTAATATAAAAATAGTATTGCTTGATGTGTAATGCTGGTAATATTATCAATATATCGAGCTGATTGGGAAAATTATTGATTGACCCGATGTCAACAAAAGCATGTTACACGGACTTTTTTTAAAAGAAATGTTCCTTTATTGTTCTTAAGAGAGATCTGTAAACGATACTTTTATTAGCATCTCGCTTTGTTCCATACAAATCAATTCAACTAGTATTTATTATACAGGGATTTAGACAATTAAAACTAGGAAAACAAAACCAAATTCGTAAACTCAACTTTGCTACAGACTACAGTATAAATGTTACTTTACCAAAACCAGAAATAATAAATAATTAGACGTTTTTTAAATAATTTTATGAATATTTTGTTCATGAGGCGCAGTATACCGTGGATTATAAGCCGATAAATGGTAGCCCGCTAGTTAGTCACTGTTTTATATTCTTTTTCTATATTGTAATTAATAATATTAGACAATGATTAAAACTAAATATTCTTGTGTAACCTTTGAAGAATAGCCAATTTAATATACAATCGGTAACTGTTTTCATATCAGTTTTTCCATGTTTACTTATTTTTCTGAAGGCACCACAACGTTTGACCTTGATTGCCTCGTGCTATTTCACAAAATAGTACGATAAGTATAAGCCCGTGTTATAAAAATTAGTTCCAACGTTTCCTGAAATTGATCGAGACCCGCCGTGATGGTTGTTTGTTTTTTATAGTAAACCCAGATTAACAATAAAAAACAAACAACCAATCACAGCGGATCTCGATCTATTTCAGGGAACGTGGGAAACTAATTTTTATAACGCGGGCTTATATTTATCGTAATATTTCTAGAAATGTTTCGTAAAACATTTCGGGGATAGTGCAGAGGCTGTTTTATACTTCTTCCTTATTTTTTTTTATCCAAATATATTTTCCAACTTCTCCTATTTTGTATTTATTATGGGTTACGTAATTACCCAATTAAACCAGGTAACTGTAAAATCGAACGGCTATTATACTGAAGGAACGACCAGCTGACATGTCATAAAATGTCGAAAGTACGTGTCGTCCAAAGTTTTCCAAAGATTAATTTTTCCCTTCAGAAGAAATATAATGTAGAGCGGACGGGGCCTCGATGGCGAAGCGACATGGCAGGGCGACACTTTTGTGAGATTTTTTCAGAAAAAGACAACTCGTTTCCGACAGAGCGGGGGCCTTTCCATTCGAAAATGTAATTAAAATTGGCTTTTAAACGAAAGTTAATAAATCTAAAATTCTGTCGTATCTGGAAAGGCCTTCGAAAGTTTAATTACTGAGGAATTTATTTCGTGCCGTGATTTCTTATGGATTTATCCAGCCAAGGGAGCGACGACGAAAAAACAAGGAGAAAAACCTGCGGGAAGACCGTTATTTTTGTCTTATCGATTCTGTCGATATTAATATTTCAAAAATGTTTTTCACTCAAAGTGGCCGGGTTTGTTCAAATTTAAAACCATGTTTTTGTTAATTTTTAGAAAAAAAGTCATTTGAGAGAGACTATATTTGATATCAATTAAACTTTAGTTACGTAATCGAGGACGCGATTTTTAAATTCATTGTTGCCAACAATGGACAGATTCGGCACCGTGCTGACTAACTGGAATTTATATTTCCCGCTGGGGATTCAGGTGGTAGCTCTGCTGTAAAAAATGTCAAGTTTTTTTCTTATTTCATTTGTTTTGTCACTTTAGTTTTGTATTACGTGTTTTTGCTTTAAATAAATAGTGTTGTGATACTTTAAGCTTAAAAGTGTTATCATCCAACTATGTAATTTCAATACGCATCAAACAAAGGCCGGCAGGGCAATTTGCGAAAGTGTGTAGTTTTCGAAATATTTTAGTTCAAACTGTCGATGCAGTCTGACAAAGTCAGTCTGACAACGGTATAAACAAATTAGCTGCTAACGAAAATACTGAAAACTAAATCGATCAAGAACACGCCACTGGGTGATTATTATTAGTCTAGTGGACCCCTATAATCCCTGAAGTTTTGATCTTGTTAGTATACGCAGTTTTCGAGAAAATCGGAAAAACGTTATAAACAAATGGGCTGCTGACGAAAATACCGAAAACTAAATCGATCAAGAACACACCACTGGGGGATTATTATTAGTCTAGTGGGACTCTATAATCCCTGAAATTTTGATCTTGTTAGTATACGCCGTTTTCGAGAAAATCGGAAAAACGGTATAAACAAATTAGCTGCTAACGAAAATACCGAAAACTAAATCGATCAAGAACACGCCACTGGGTGATTATTATTAGTCTAGTGGACCCCTATAATCCCTGAAATTTTGATCTTGTTAGTATACGCACTTTTCGAGAAAATCGGAAAAACGGTATAAACAAATTAGCTGCTGACGAAAATACCGAAAACTAAATCGATCAAGAACACGCCACTGGGTGATTATTATTAGTCTAGTGGGACTCTATAATCCCTGAAATTTTGATCTTGTTAGTATACGCAGTTTTCGAGAAAATCAGAAAAACGGTATAAACAAATTAGCTGCTGAGGAAAATACCGAAAACTAAATCAATCAAGAACACGCCACTGGGGGATTATTATTAGTCTATTGGGACTCTATAATCCCTGTCTATAATGTCTCCCTGTATATCCCTGTCTTGTGGATAATCGTGTGTATAATCCCTGTCTTGTGGACTCTATAATGTCAGTCTGACGCTAACACTCCGTGTTAGCGTTAACGTAAGTTTTTTTTTTAAAATTGAGGAATGAATCAAGAACCTAGTAGCTCAAAACATGTAAAGTATGGCAAGAAAAATTACAAGGATACTCTTCTAAAGTAGTTTGAAGGGACTAATAGCAAAATAGTGACATAGAATCCGAATGTGGCGAAAATTTTGCCATAGAGAGGGAACATAATTCGGAATTCGAATTAGAAGGTAAAAAAACGATTTGTAACTAATATCTAATGGTATGTAGCTGTGTATGTTTTGTTATAGATGATGAAAATATGGATGTGAACGATCAGTAAACTAATATCGAAGAAAGTGAAGAGAACAATTTGTTTGGAATGCGCAAAAAAGTGTGTAGGGAACAAGCCCATCTTTAGGCATTGCCATTTTTTTATTCTTTATATTTTCTTTGGCTTTTTTGTGCTTAATAGATAGGTATTTATATGCTAAATATAATAATCAATATATTTTTCATTTTCCTTTCGTTTTTTTTTCTATCTCGATGAGAAACAAAGATATGTCAAAAATCCAAAATTAGTACTTTTATTTCAAAAATATAAAACATGTTCGCATAAAATAAGCATTAGATATTTTTTTTTCCTGTAGTTTTAATGCTAATGATTCACTCCACTTACAAAAAATCTGTTTAGCCGGGTCCACATATGTAGCACTCTATTGTATCAGGATCATGTATCACGTATCAAGAGCTTGTATCGTAAGTATGGACGTTTATTTGGGCTGTGTCGACTGAATATGCATATCGTGCCAAAGTAAGCGTCGATACTTATAAAATTCATACGTACCAGCGTACAAGCGTGCGTATCATTGTATATGGACGGTACAACAAATCACCTTGTATCGTCGTATCATGTTCATCAATTCTTCTCAGCGAACCCTCAATGCCCCTTTGATGATCGGAGAAAAACCGCCTCAAGACGGGTCACGGCGTATCAAGTCAATTGTATCGTTATACTGTATCAAAACACGTCCAAATGACAGATCGTGATACGTGTATCCGATACGCAGTGTTAAGATACGTGCCAAAATTCGGATTGGCATGTATCAGATACGGTATCACAAAGGTTTACCATATGATCGCGTTAATTCGGCGTCCAAACTAGCGATCATGAAACATGTTGGTGCAACGCGACGGAGATATGATACACGAAGATGCTACATATGTGGACCCGGCTTTGGACACGCACAAAATATGAATTTTTTTAATGCGTCTCTCAGACGGTCTGTTAGTATAGGCGCGACTATTTCAATATGTTAGTACTTAAGGGTTAATAGTAGTAAAAAACTCATCGCAAGTATATTAAAATATTTTGAACGGGAAAACTCTAGTGGTGACCCTTTATGTCCCTTAAGTACTGTTAAGAAAGTGAGTGGTGAGTTTTGATATGCTCCTTCCTTAATCTTTTCATTCAAAGGAAAATATAGAAAATTATACAGGGTGTCTCAGAAATAAGTGCAAGTATTTTAACCGGTAGTATAACGGTTGCGTCTCAGAAGTGGCACACCCCCTATAATTTTTTTATTTTTTCAGATAAAAAATTGAGATTTGGTATGTTAGTATATGACATAAATTAGGATTGATTGACGTATACAATTACTTTCAGTCACTTCCTGTTTCACCGGAAATGACTACAACTTTTGATTTTTAAATGGCGCCCCTTTATTTTGTTACTTTATTCGATATAAACATTTTAATATCTATGACTAAGGCTTCACTCAGAACCTCGCAATTAGTGGAATAATTAATTATTAATAATTAGTGGTTTCAATTACCGTAGCAGTTTGTTCCTCTAATTTGAATGTAAGCATTCAGGACGTCAAAATTAGTGGTAGGAATTTTCAATTAGTGGAGAAAGTTATTATACGTTTGACTTTTCCACTAATTATACTTAAAAATTTGTGAGAAATGTCATTTAGGCCTTTTTATTATCATCCGTCAAGAGAAAATGTTGTTAGAGGCCAAAAGTTTATTGTTTTATAAGTTAAATATTAGGTTTTCTAATATTTTTTTATATATGGATACAACTGAATACTGCAAGCTGTTGCTAGGATATTCTATTAATTTTAATTATGTTTTTTAGACATTGTGAATGATCGTAAACTAAAAAATATAAAGTGTAATTGAAGCCACTAATTTATTCCACTAATTGCGAGGTTCTGAATGAAGCTTAAAATATTCCGAAGTATGAAAATCGGTAGAAAATACTATAGTTTTTTGGTAGATCGATAGATAGACTGCCAATTCGAGTACTAATTTGGATCTACCGAAAAATCGTTAGCGATGGTGGCCCATCACTGGACAAAAATAAAATTCTTTATTCATGTGAGGTTTTCAATATGCGTTTAAAAAGACAAACATCCCTAGAATGCCTTGCGAATTTCGCTATTATACGAACTACGTAAATAAAAGACGGTTTTATTTTGGGATTTTCGCAATTCGCCTGTATATGAACCTACCTTTAGACTAAAAAGAATTAAGCGTTTACCCACTTCAATTGTACGACCTAAAAATTGAGATATTTCAAATGAAAGAAAGGTACATTTTTCTCTATATAACCGAGGTAAATGTTTCAAGTTGTTTTTAAACAACAAACATACCGTACAGCGCAGCGTATGAGAGTAGAAACATACAGAAAATAGCAAAAACAAACAAAGTAGCTTTTATACTTCCCGCTAGATGTACAATAGAATTTAAAAAATAGTCTCGTAAAAATATAACATTTTACCAAAGTTTTGGTCAAGCCTTTTTCAATTGTAGCGGAAATGAAAAATAAAAATAGTGAATGTAATAATAATAATAATAATAGTTTCAATCATATAGCAGTATGGGGAGCTAGCAATAGCAGTATGGGGAGCTAGAATACGAAAATACAACGGGAGTAATAAGAAATTTAAAGAAAATAAAACATTTAGCCAAAATCAAGGATTGTTCTATAGACTACTAGACAAGTCTAACGAAGAAATACCTAAAAAACTCCCTGAAAAGAACGAGCTACTTCAATATTGGAAAAACATCTGGTCAGTATCCACACAACATGAACAACAAGCCCAGTGGATAAAGCAAGAGCAAACCAAACTAGATAATCTTACAGAAATGCAAAAAATTAAGATCAGCGAAGAAGATGTAAGGAGGCTGCTAATAGAACATCTAATTGGAAAGCCCCAGGACACGAAAAGATTCAAAACTACTGATGGAGAAACTTCGGCGCTATACACAAATTACTTGCTGAACAATTCCAGGAAATTATTGAAAACCCAGAGATTATGCCAAAGTTTTTATCAGAGGGTATAACTACCATGATCTACAAAAATGGTGAACCCAATGCACCGCAGAACTACCGACCAGTTACATGCCTTCCAACCCTGTACAAGTTTTTACGTCATCATAAAAACAGTTAGTTATATATCACCAGAATAACCTTATAGCTGTCGAACAAATGGGGAAAGAAAAAATACAGGGAACAAAAGAACTGCTAGTCATCGACTCTATAATTACCAATCTAGCAAGAACAAAACAAAGAAATATCTCAGTAGCTTGGGTGGATTATCGCAAAGCATTTGATTCGGTTCCTCATTCATGGCTTGAAGCCATTTTAATTTATACAAGATTACCCATATACTATTAGATTACTCAGGCATGTAATGACCTCATGGAAAACAAAACTCCTAATAGGAAATTCTAATAACGGATACATCACAAATGAAGTAGAAATCAAGCGAGAAATCTTTCAAGGCGATAGTTTGAGTCCATTGTGGTTCTGCTTAGCCTTAAATCCCTTAAGTAACTTACTAAACTGCAGCCCATATGGATACCGAATCGCTGGAACACAAGGTGAAAAGCTGTCACATTTGTTCTATATGGATGACCTCAAGTTATACGCCAGTAATAGTGAACAACTTAAAAGCGAACTTGAAATAGTTAAAAATTTAGAAAGACTATAAAAATGGAATTCGGTCTAGAAAAATGTGCAGTTCTTAATGTAAAAAAGGGCAAGGTAGACAACAAAGGGGGAACATTACTATCCGATGGAACAACGATTGAGCATTCTGAAGAAGAGAAGTTATAATATCTAGGATTCAAGCAAGCCCTAAATATTAAAACAGCAGAAATGAAAATTACCTTTAAAGCTAGACTTAAACAAAGACTCAAAGCAATATTAAGTACACAACTTAATGGAAGGAATACCATAACAGCGATTAACTGCTGGGTTCTACCCATTATAACTGCATCCTTTGGAGTTCTCAAATGGTCAAAAACAGATATGCAAACACTCGATCGCCTAATACGTACCACACTTACTGATTACCGAAGTCATCATCCAAAATCGTCGACATCGATACTATATATATATATCTAGAAATCAAGGGGGTAGAGGTCTACTTAACTTAGAAGACGCGTACGAAGTACAAATAAATAAAATAATGGCGGCACTTTAAAAAGCACCAACATTCCTTGTATCGGTGTATATATCAAGTTGACAAACACTTTACATCATTAAACTTATCGGAACCATCTGAAGACGATATCTCAAACCAATGAAACTAAAAGAATGTTGGACGAATGGCGATCTAAAGTATTGCACGGCAGATTCCATGCAGCTCTGACAGGAGACCAGGTAGATCATAAAAACACCTGAAAATATATGGCGAAGGGAATACTAGACCGCGAGACAGAAGGGTTTATTCATGCTATCCAGGACCAAGTAATTCCTACTCGGAACTATGCTAAACATATATTGAAACAAAACGTAACATCCGAATTGTGTCGATGTGTAATAAAAAATAGAGACAATACAAACATATAAGTAGTGGCTGCAGCAGTATAGCTCCCAGGGAGTATCTGGACAGACATAACGACATAGCAAAACTAATTCACAGTGAAATATGCCAACTGAAAAAACTGAGTTCATCAACAACCCCTATTACAAATATTTACTCCTCAGCAGTCGTTGAAAATGACAACTGGAAAATATACTGGGACACATCAATAATAACCGACAAAGAAATAACACACAACAAACCCGACATACTTCTTATTGATAAAAAACAAAAAATAGCACAACTGATAGATATAGCTGTACCACTTGATGATAATCTGGGAAAACATATCAGAAAAAATATAAAAAAAAAAAAAAAAAAAAAAAAAAAAAAAAAATTCGAAAGTTTCAATCAAAAATTCCTTTACACCATAATGCAGACCTGGAGAACAATAATACAGCTCAATACAACTGAACATCATATTGAAATCAAAGACATTAAAATAATTAACAGAGGGATATTTCAGGGTGACTCTCTGAGCGCTCTGTGGTTTTGCCTCTGCCTCAATCCCCTTTCAAACCTGCTAAACTCCACAACTTACGGAGTTAAAATAAAATATGAAAATAACTGTTACTATAAAATAAACCACTTGTTATACATGGATGACATAAAAATATTCGCCCCAGATCAAAAGGAAATGAGATTATTACTAAATTTAACAGAACAGTTTACACAAGATACATGCATGCAGTTTGGTATAAATAAATGCAGAATTGAACACATTGAAAAAGGAAAATATAAAGAGCACATCGAAAAGAAAAACTAAAAAAATCAAATACTAAAAAATATGGGAACCACAAGAAACATATAAATACCTTGGTTTCGAACAAAATACAAATATAGATCACACATACCTTAAGAATCAATTAAAAAACTAATACAAATACAGACTTACACAAATAGCTAAGTCAAAGTTGAATGCTAAAAATATCACAAAAGCGATAAATAGTTATGCCATCCCAGTTTTAACATATTCATTTGGCATTGTTAAATGGTCAGAAACAGACTTGGAAGCATTAAACCGCCTGAATAGAACAACATTAACAGAACATCGTAAACTACATCCAAAGTCATGCATCGAAAGAATCACATTAAGTAGGAAGGAAGGAGGAAGAGGCTTAGTAGATATAAAAGTACTACATATCAAATAGAAAACCTAAGGAAATATTTCAGAAAATAAAAATCACACCTCTTCATCGAGCAATTCTAATAGCAGATAAGCAGTACAAGCCGCTCAACTTAAACAAATATAATACCTGTGATAATGCTGAGGAAAATAGATGCAAAAATCAAAACAAGAAAGAAAATGCCTGGGCAGGTAAGGCACTTCATGGGATGCATTATGCCATAATGCAAAACTCACAAATAGATGTAGGATTATCATGCAAGTGGTTGTCGGTAGGGCAACTATTCCCTGAAACTGAAGGGTTTCTGTTAGCCATTCAGGACAGAGTCATAACGCTCCAAAAATTATAGAAATATATACTGAAAGAGAGAATGGATACGGACAAATGTCGAAAATGTCAGCAGTATCCAGAAACAATCGAGCATATAACAGGGGGTTGCAAAATACTAGCGGGGACAGATTACACTGATCGACATAACACGGTAGCAAAAATAATCCAACAAGAACTGGCACTCAAGTACAGCTTAATGACAACAGGGTTGCAATATTATAAGTACACTTCCGAAAACGTAATGGAAAATGAAACGCACATGGATAAAGAGATCAGTCACAAAAAAAATTAAAAAAAATAAACAATAATAAACAATAGGCCTGGCATAACACTGATCAATAAAATAGATAAACAAACATTTATTATCGATATCGCTGTACCCAACGACAGCAATGTAACATCAAATTAAGAGAAAAGATGAAAAATGCAAACATTAAAAAACATAAAAAAAAAAAAAATAATGGAAACAAAATAAAAGTAACAATTATACCTATTGTTATATCAGTAACAGGTATAACTACAAAAGCATTCTCTCAACATATACAATCAATAGATCTACCCCCATACATTCACACTAACATGCAGAAAGCTGTAATCCTAAAAACTACAACTATAGTAAGAAAATGTATGCAATAGAGACATACGACTTGGTGTTAACCCGTCATATACTCTAAAACTACAATAGTGAGTCATGGTACAAAGAATACAAGGTATGATCGATAGCGGCTCCAATTTCGTTCAGTTCGCGCATACCACCTGTGACGTCACTAGGAAAATAAGGAATAAATAAAAAATAAAGAAAGTTGACGGAGATCTGCATTTTTTGGGGTTATGGTTAAGAATTGTTTATTTTAAGACTTTTTAGTTCGTTTAATTATAATTACTAAAATAGCAGTTCCAAAAATATATTTAAAAATAATAATTATCTATTAACATGGATTGGACGATAATAGGTAAAAATACTAAATTTATTTCCATATTCGGTATAAAATTGTTTATTAGGTTTTTAGTTTGCGATGTTTATGGTAAATAATTTTCATTTATTGCCTCTGAATTCACATGAGACAGAGATGAGGATATCTATGGAAAAGTAACCACAAGAGGAATTGTTATCATTTAAAAAATATTTAGGAAGTTTATTGTTTCCCATCAAAAAGTAGAAAATGCCAATGCAGATGAACGTATTGTAATTGTGATATAAGTAATTCCAAGGGTGATTTATTATAATTAGTGGAAGTAATACCAAGGGTGAAGTTTATTATAATTAGTGACCTGTGCTTCTTTTATATGTAGATGTTTTTGGTTTTGAGAATAAATTGGTTGAACGACACCCAAAATTTAAGGAAGTATTTGCATACCAGAATATGCCCATCAAAGGTTATATAGCTCAAATTTCCTTTACAATGGTAGGCAAGTATTCAATGCAAATTAACTTTTAAAGTAGGAAATATTAAAGCATAGTTTACAATATGGTATATCACTAAAAATATATTACTTTTAGGTATAATTAGGGCCCGATACATTTCAAAAGTGAATATTATTTTATGATAAGTATTCTACTAACAATCAATTTATATTAATAACGGAGATTAAAAAATAACAGAATAAATAGTTCTTTTTTATACTACAAAAAAACTATATACAACAGTATTTAAAAAATAAATAAAAAGTGATGTTCCGACCGAGATTCGAACTCCGGTCTCTCGCTTCCTAGCCGACTCCTTATGCACTGCTTCACAGTAACTGCTTAGCGATAATTCAATGAAGGTATATAAACAAAAAAACAGGTTTGTAACAATATCTTGACGATTTGAAGTAACGCGCGGAGCGTGCTGACCAATAACGCCTGTTATCACCACCAGCGTAATAACCTGCGCAATATATGTATTCTTTTGTACCGCAGTGGTGAGCTGGCCAACTAGAAACATAATAGTTTCCTACGATGATACGATATTAATTTTATTAGTTTAATTTAAAGATTTCGATTCGGTTTGTTTATGACTGGTGCCATTTTATATTTTTTTATATTTTCATTTCCATAACGATTTCGCTGATTTACTTATAGTCTAGGAGCTAGCAACCCGTTTTCGAGAATCGGTAGCAAATACTACAGTCTTTTTGGTAGATCGGTATATAGACTGCTAATTCGAGATAATTTTAAGAAAGCTGGTTCTTTAATATATTTTCTGCAACAGAGTGGGGATCGTCTGGCTACCGGGAGACGTTAAGTTCACTAGTGTGCATCATATCTGTATTGAACATCTGTTCTTTACTGCGCATCACAAATTCGCTCGATATAAACCAGTAAAAAGTTTGTATAAATGTATGTCCTAAAATGCTTAGTTTCGGAGATACAGGCTGTAGAAGATTAATTTTCATTTCTATTTGAAATTGCGTTTCTATTTGACTATTTCGCTAACAAGAGAAAAAAACGTGGCGTACATGCCTTTTTTAGAAAAATATTCCAGTGATAATCCATATGCACGTCCCTGATGAATATGTCGACAGTTTTTTAGCATTAAAATATGTCGCATTCATAGTAACTTTTTACCCCCAAAATTTCATTCGAAAAACTAAAGGTACTTGGAAGAGAATTATAATAAATCGAAGAAGTATCAAGATTTTAACACCCTGTAGCTACGAAACAAAGCAAAATCGGACTCATGTTGATATGAAAAATAAATCTTATTTTTATGTGAGGAATCTCCACACAAGGGATGGCACATGTTTTTTGAAACACCCTGTAGAACCAGAAAGAAATCTGCTATAGGAGTTGTCATTGTTATTTGTCAAAATTCTTTCTAAACATCATTAATTTTGTATTTAAAAAAATTATATTTAAAATCTTAAGTTCATAATATATACAAACATGGAAATTGAAGCAAAATTAGATGAAGACTTTCTCTTTTACGCCAACTTTATCAGTACGTTCCTAAAACGTATAGCAGATCAAGATGTTTTCCGCATGAGCAAAAACTGGGTTCAAAAGCTTTGTACCGAACCTTACGAAGGAATTAAACAAAAGAGATGCAGAAACATATACTTGGCAAATCTATTGGTGAACATGCACAATGGAAAGTTAGAGGAACCTTTCTGTCAGCCACCCTTTTACGTTGATATAGCTGATGCAATGGAAGTAAGACTTAAAAAATATAGAGCTTTATTCAGAACTCCGCAATTAGTGGAATAAATTAGTGGTTTCAATTACACTTTATACTTTTACTTTTTTTTTTATACTGTATTCCGTTGCAAAACCAGGCAAACCAGACCGGTAAATTACGGTAAAGAGCGGTTCCTGAAAAACATCGGTTTGATACGGAACGGTTTGGTAAAATACTGGAAACGTCAAAAAACGTTGACGTTTTCTAAATTTCAATACCTACCTCTACTTTAAAATTTATCTTTTATGCATTTTTAATGTACATATTCTCTGCTTTTACGTTTCCTACTTCTTTTCAATAGAGTTTAATATTGAAAAGTAATTTATTAATAAACTGTCAAATTCGTTAGACAGCTCAAGTGAAGATTTGTAGGTCCAATATTAAGACAGATCAATAATAAATATACAAATCTAATCAATATTTATATTTTTATAGTTTACAAAACATTCACGATTACGTGTTATCTTGTTTTTCATATTTTCTTCATCCACAGACTTTTAGAAACAATGGCTGCATGATAAGTTTAAACGGTCCTAAAAGTCATTCTATTTAGTTAATAAATTATTTACAACTACTGCTACCTCCATTGCTTTTGGATAATAAAATACAAAATATTACAAAATTTAGAAATTAAATGAGAGAATTTCACTCGAACTTCCAATATTTGCTTGATTTCTGTCACATAAATGACATTGATTGACAAACAAAACCATAAACCGCCAGTCTTCTTCTCGCGCTGAAGTTGGTTTGAGGTGACAATTATAACAAATTTTCCGAGAACCTTGTTCCCTTTATAGAGTTCCGTAATAAGAAAACTTTCACGAAACCGATTAAAAGCAGACATGAGCAAAGGAGTGATTAACAACGCGGAATACATCCTTAGTTTACGATCATTCTCAATATTTAAATAAAACACAATTCATAGATAAATGAAACAAGTTTAGATTGGAAAGTGCCCATAAGGACAATGTAAAAACTATTTGGCGCTATTTTTCCAACAGTCGCGACCCAAAGCTTTTGATAATTTCGGATCGCTTCATTTTTCCCGCAGAAATTATGTCGCCAAAATATTGTTATTCAAATTATTATTTTCTTTTAATTTTATAAATAAATACAGTGTGCTGCATACAAGAAACTATTTTATATAATAGAAGCATGTATCGTAATCACCTATGAAACATTGGAAACCGACGTTATGCCACGATCCACGATGGTTTTTACAGTTCACAGTTCACAACACAATTTTTTAGTTTTTAATGCTACTTTTACCCAATTATCACGGGTTTGAGTAAGTAAAATTAAAATTACACTCACAAGATAGCAATAATTGAGAATGGACGTTTTAAACACTTTTCGGTATTTTTTCAATGAGGGCGGTTTAAATTTTTGAAAGATTTTATAATTTTTGAAGATTCTGACTTTGACAAGAGAAAATTGTTTCTGTTTTTGTTTGCGGTTGTTCTTAGCAACCTTATAGCTACCGCTATAGCAGCGCCAGATCGCGTACAACGGTCGCGACCCAAAACAATTACATATTTTGACGAGCTTTTAAATCTAAATTTATTTTCATTATTTATAACCCAATTAAAATTAAAAGAATACCTAGACAGCTTGGGTTACTCAGTGGTATCCATAAAGCCTAATATTTAGCTTATAAAACAATCACTTTGGATTTGTAACCACAATTTCTCTTGACGGAAGGTAATCAAAGACCAAAATGATATTCCTGGCTAATTTTGTAGTATAATTAATGAAAAAGTTAAAAGTTTCATAACTTTTTCTACTAATTGAAAATGTCTACCACTAATTTTGACGTTCTCAATGCTTACATTGAAATTCAGGGAACCACTAATTTATTCCACTAATTGCGAGGTTCTGAATAAAGCTTAATTATATAATTTTTGAATATAATATTGTAATTCTATTCAGACTTTTGCGGAAATCCCAGAGACGGTTGAAAAACCAGAATGGCTAAACGATACTGATTTTGAATTGAACGCTACTAACGCTCAAAGGGACAAGGCAAGGACGTATTTTGCAACAAAAACATTGCCCAATGGACAAGGGGCATTTGCCTACATCGGCATAAGTTTGACAGGTTCATAAATAAATTGCATTTAATTTCTTTAGAGTCAGATTAAGGTGAACTTTTTTTTTAGCTGAAATCACTTATAAAAAAATATATCCAGCACAGACATCCAGTATACAGCGTGAGTCTGAAATAAGTGCATATATTTTTAGGGGTTGGTCAGGAGAAGAGATTTTTTTAAATTTGGAATGTTTTGAAAAAAAATTTGGAATTTTATTTTAGTTTTCAGTTAAAAACATAATTTCTTGATAATAGGACAACATGGGTAGTAGATTAAATTTACAAGAAAGAAAACCCAGAAGAGATCCCGTGGTTCTCAAAATGTAAGCATAAAATAATTTTTATTTGAAAATTTTTAAAGTAAAATAAATCGGTTATTTTGGACTTATTTGAAAAACGGTAAAGAGAAAATATGTTTCTTTTCTTGAGATCTACCAGCTCTGAAAATATTTGCACTTATTTAAGACTCGCCCTGTAGAAGCCTCCTCAATCTTTTTTTAACTGAAATCACTTATAAAAAAACCAAGATTATGAGGTTTTTTTCGCAAAAAAATTGATTTTTTTTGAAGAATCTTTAGAATTTTTTTTAGTATTTACTTGAAAAACATAATTTCTTGATAATATGGCAACATAGGTAGTAGATTAAATTTACAAGAAAGAAAACCCAGAACAGATCTAGTGGTTCTAAAAATTTTAACGAAAAATCATTTTTATGGAAATTTTCAAAGTAAAATAACTCGGTTATTTTGGACTTATTTGAAAAACGGTAAAGAGAAAATATGTTTCTTTTATCGAGCTATACCAGCCCTGAAAATATTTGTACTTATTTAAGACTCACCCTGTATAGACAAATATTCTTTACACAACTGATTTCAGCTAAACGAAATAGCCCTGATTTCAGCTATTTTCAAGTTGAAAAACTCAAAAAGGATGCTTTTCAGTGGAAATTAGTTTCTGACATGCTATTCGAAAACACCGAAACAAAAACTCGAAAATTTAGTTCTTCAACGAACTGTGTGCTCAAAAGTACAATTTCTTAAAAAAGACTATGAAAATAGGCAAAAAACGAGAATTACTCACAAAGATACAACAAAACACGATATTATACAAAATAATGACTGATATAAAGATAATTGTCAAATAATAAACGACAACCTTGCTAAAAACGGCGCAATGTGACCATAACAATAATAAAATTCGGTTTAAACTAATTTTTGCAGCCTTAATCTAAATAAAATATCTTTTACAATCATTTGCTCTATAAAGTCAAATGAAGAGCTGCTCGGTATCTTAAATTATACAACAAATTTAAAAATGTTTGCCAAAATTTAATTTAGTCAGGCTTATAGACTTTAGTGTCAATGTCGATATCATTGATAACGTGTATCGGAAAATGTTTTGCGATTACAATAACTGATTTTAGCTAAATAAAAATGTTGAGCCCTCAAGTTATTATTCTTGATAAGTTTTCTAAAATTTATAGGTGACGATTGGATTGGGCCATCCGTTGGAGCAGGAGACGTTTCTTTGCAGCGACAGGAAGCTTTAGAGCGCCAGTTTGCCCGAAAGTACCAAGAAGAAGTACCGCAATACGAGCTGGAAAAAATTTTAGCCAAAAGAAAAGACCCAAAAGAGCGCGAACGGGTTCTAACTTTCTACGACGTTCTTTTACAGAACGTCGCAGACGAATTAGACGGTAAAGCTCCCGAATTTAACGAGACAGTCGAAGGACTTTTGGAACAACTAATCGAGGACCTTGAATATAAAGGCCAGTACGCAACCTATGAAGATTTAGATGATTACGAAAGGCGAATGGAACTGTTAATCGTTCTTTACGATCGCATCAAGGCCCGACGCGATAAGGTTGCCACACGCGAAGAAATTCTCGACAACATCGAAGACAAAATTATGCCTCATTTATTCGAAGCCTCCGAAGTTGAACCGGATGACGAGTATCAACTGCCGGCAGCCATGTGGCAGCAAGCTATCGACAAAATGCCAAGCAGAAAGCAGTTAGTGCTCTTAAAAGAACGATATCCAATTCCGGTAGTTGAAAAGTTTATCATTTATTTAGCAGCGTACAAAGAAACGATTGCCGAACGGATGCACAAAAGACACGAACGTATCGCTACGCAAATGAAGAAAGAGCTCAGGAAAGAGAGCACGAAGAAGAAGAAAGAAGCAGAAAAAATGGAGGTGGTTGCTCTAGAAACTGAGGTTATATACGGGGCTGTTAAGACGCACTGGGAGAAGAAAATGGAAGTTGAAGAATCGAACAGAAATCAGTTTAACCTTCCTCTAAGCGACCACTCTAAACTTTACGAAGAACTTAGAGTGGCCGCGCTCGATACACAGAAACTGGTGGAAGAAGAGGCGGCTAGGGGCAAGTTCCTAGCTGAACAAATCAACGCTGTCACGGAAGAGAATATTATGATTAAGGAAGTGAACGACGAGTCCATTAAGAAAATTGAAGAGGCCAACTCGAAAATACTAAGAAATATTAAGAGAATGAAGCGGGCAATTAAGAAATACGAAGAACATGTACATACTATGCGCGCATCGGCTGAACAGTCCAAAAAAGCGATCATGTGTACAGACGACGATGATGATTGAGGATGAAATTATGTACCTTTAATTTATGTCTATTCATATGCAAACAAATATTATTAAAGCAACAAAAGATGCCGTTTTGAATTTTTTAAATATGTTACTGCAAAAAGTAGACATTTTGACGGCCAAAATAGGCTTCTTAGCACCTCTCTATTTTAACAATATTTAATTATTGCATTTTAATAATTAGTACAGAATCTACTCGTACATAATAATACATCAGCAAGGTTAGTTATTTTACAATTTTTGAAGTGAAACTTCTTTACGCGGGTTGGGAGTAAAAATTCAAGGCCATGATACTCGGTCTTGAATGAGGCCCGCGAGATGGCCATGACGGCAACAAGAAGCGCGAGAGAAATAGTGATAGTGGCAGTGTTGTCACAACTACTAACCACCCATTCGGGTTGGATCTAGCCCTTTGTAAAACAATTTAATCCCGCTATCTTGTGATAATCTACCCTGATGGAGAATAAGCTTTTGGCAACACTGGGTAACGATCTGTGCCATAGGCCGCTAAGAAAATTACTATAATAACCTTGATATTGTACCAACCTTGTGTGCTAGGAAGTAAATTTTCATGCATTTTCAATCGATAGGCTTGTAGCTTCTAAATAACGGTCTAGGTAAAGTATGTAGCTCATTTGCCAGCTCAAAATTAGAATTTGGAGTTAGTTGCCGCGTCCTTTTCTAATTTGAAGTTCAATAAAACACAAGTTTACTTAATCGGGATGAGTTGCATAGAGGCCACTAGCTTTTTAATTTTAACAGCCGGGTGGTCGGGGTTCAAAGATCTTAATAAAAGGGCGCCACCAGATTATACTCTATGAACTCGGCATAAAAGATGTTACTATTAAGTAGACTTCAACACTAACCTCGAACTGTTGAGTGCAACTACCATGAACTTCAAATATTACTATAATTATTTAAACTTAAGTGACTGTAACTTAACTATGAGACCAGACTGTAAATAATACTACTAAAAATATGATTAAGTAATTTATTAAATATCTAAAGTAAATATATAAAGGAACGAATGAAATGTATGAGAATTAAAATAAAATGTAAATGATTGAAATATATTAAATCAGAATTTAAATCAATAAAAACTAAATGTGTGTCATCCCCCTTAACTTAAACTAAGTATGCTCTAAGGGCGGAATACAAATCGCAAATCTAAACCTAACTAATATTTAAACAGTCTTACTCTACTCGATGTGATATACTTAAAACTTCCTCCGGCTGAGCTACGGCATATAGCTACAGGGGTTGCTACGGCGGTGTACAGCAGCCCGGTGTACTGTCACTGGAGCCCACGTATGTCAGCAGATGTACAGATGAAAGGCAAGTTGGTGAGGTTTCAATTGGTGAACATAAAATATCCTAAATAATATTGGTTGTCTTAGAAAAGAGCCTCAATTATAGAACAAGGACTAGCACAACGTGTAGGAGTTAATAAAGGTAATAAAGAAGGACTAATCAAATCTGAACTTTACCTCAACGAGGGTTTATGATGTCCAACGGGTACCTCTACACGGACAACAGGAACGGATGGAATTCTGGACTGTTCTGTGCTACGGTCTGGATCGGTCTTCTTGCTCTACAATTACGAACAACCAAATAAGATTTAAGAACGATAACACTCAACTAATCTTTCTACACCACGTGGGCGTGGAAAAGTCGAAAACCAGTCAACAATACGAATAAAAATCAGTTGAGCATTGACTTAGAATAGGCAGAAGAATTATAGCATACCTTGGAACTCTCGGGGACTTCTTGGGCACGTGGAATCGGAATATCGGTCGGAAAAAGGCTATTTTAATCCCATTACGAAAACTGGTCGGTGGTCCATGTAAACTCAACAAAATCCAACCACGTCTCTGACCAAATGTGCTTCGGAAGCCTTAATCCTTCTCTAGGAAGACCTGCTATTCACCAACAGGGAATGCTTCACGAAACGGCAGCCAGTTCTTCACGACGATATTCTCGGTGGATACACAAGAAGTGATGCAAGGATTCGATTTCTTTCACAAAATCAGATTTCAACCGGAAATCTCCCTCCAGCATATAGATAGAGAACTTTATATCTTGACTAGTCCAACTCACAAAAAGGCATAAATAAAAAATGATGTTCTAGAATATTTTCCAACAGCCATATTCCATATCCGGTCAATGAACGAACTTATTCACAAATTCCCACAATTAAATGAACGAATTGCACACTGCAATCCACATCAAAAATAAACAATTTAACTAAGAAATTTTAACGGATAATTATAAAATTTCAATAACCAAAATAAAGGATAAATAAATCCAAAAACATCTGATTTGATCTGACAGTGACAAGTGATGACCAAAGATAAAGAGAGGTCGACAAAAATTCTAATGCTGGGCCAGTGACAATATCGTGGAGCTGTAGCTGTATAATATCGCGGTGTATATCGGGTTGCATAATCGTAAAATTTAAATAAAATAATATTTAACAATAAAATTATAGTAAACATGATGCAAAAATAATAGCTATTTGCGATATTTTATGAGCTAGCACACAGAGGTCGTTGCGAGGAAATTTGACTGTTACATAGTAACTCGCATTTTAATTGGAGGACACTGTCATATTTATTTCAAACCAATAATCGACGAGAATATTCGTATAATTTAATAAAATTACTGTGAATCACTATATAAATAATGAATTGTTTGTAATTGGACTGTGCTTTCTGTATTATTACTCCGGTAAATGATGGAGATAAATAATTGTGATTGATTAAAATTTTATTTTAAGATGAGACTTTTGTTAACAACATTGTAAGAACTCGGATAATGAATTGAATAATGACAAGACAAGTGACATCTGTCTAAAAAAGAGAGCGATTTGCAGTGGCAATTTAGTTATGTAAAATTTAGAGTGATAATTTTGATTATGCTAAAGAAATACTGGTTGTCTAACGATTAACATTAATTTAAAAATAAATCCCCAACATGAATAATGAACAAAACATTTAAACAAAAACAGACCACAGACCACACAAAACAAATTTTGGTTAGTAGCAGTTAGTTGTAGTCAGAGATATAGATGTAGTAGTATTTTGGCTTAATTGGCACAGCTGCCAGGCTATCCGGCCGAGTGATAGAACTAACGATTTTTAATAAAAAGCTAGAATAGCATACGGTTTTATATTAATTCTAATTTTTTTGAAGTTAAAAAAAAGCATTCATAAAAAAAATTATCCTTCAAATCCTTCAATTTAATAGATAATAATAAGAAGTTTCACTTCAAATATGCGCACATAGTGCAGACACAAAAGAGTGTTCAATGTTTGGACAGATCAAAATTTGCATGGGATTTCCAGTTTTCAACAGCGATGCACTACTCAGAAGTAAAAAATACCCGGGAAAATGCATGCCTAATTTGGTACACTTAATGAAATTTTCCCGGAGCCCTGTCAAAGATAAATCTCCCAGTTGGAACTTTGTCGCTTCTAAATTGGCAAATTAGTGTTGAGTTGCCATTTTGAAAAGTCTCCCAGGGGACCAAAGCGAAATCTGTAAAGCCAGTAAAATAAATATCAGGTTTTTCTTTCTTCCGAAAGAGCTCGAAACAATCGTTTGATGTGGGCGATCGATATCAATCTCGAAACCGTAAAAATCACAAAGTGTGACGCAAAGAAAGGTTTTTAAAATTACAAGTTAGCATTTTCGACGACTAAGTATATTTCCTTCGTCGGCGGTAAACCATAAAGCTCTCAGGTAGTTTTAAGGTTTTATTTTCAGGATCTCCTGATTTCCTACGGGATTTTCTTGTCGGACGATAATGCTAATTAATATTTGCACGTGTAAGAAAACTATCCGGTCGAGAAGCTTTTTCGTAGTTTCGCAAGAACCTATTAGAAAAATTTCCGTCATATTTTTCGTAATATCGTCTATTTTTTCTATTATTAATTTGCAACCAGGGTTGGCTAGGTAGAAAATTTTATATTTTCTATCGTATTTTCTACGCCAACTAATTTTCTACATTTTTTACCTGGTCAGACGTAGAAAATTAAAAAAAAAAAAGGGTTTAATATGTTTAAACGCTTTGGTTTTTGAGATATTTAAAAATATTTAAATCTGCATGCTATAATTAAAAGGTTTGTCAACACCATAACACCGTACATTACTTTTCAGAATTAATTCTTGTGCTGACTTTCAAGCCAGAGAAATAAACTTTACTAAAAAAATTGATTGCTTCCTTAAATGTATACAGGGGTATCAAAAATTGCTGATCTATTTAAAATATTTATTTTACATAAAAACTTCATTATTTCAAATGCAACACTATGTATTTTTTAAATAAGTCGAAGCATATTTAAATGCTCTTTCAAACTATATTAGAGTTTCCTATACCTATCCGGCTCAGATTTTGAATAAAAAGCGTTTTTTTTTCAATAAAATTGTAGTCAAGATGGCTGATGTCGCCATGGCAATTTTCTAGTGATACTCAGTAGCTATTTTCAAAATCGATATTAGTTTATGGACTTTATTTAAAATTATAACAAGTTATTTCTAATTAATTTACCTACAATAAAGTTCATAAGTAAGTATTTATTATTTTATCAAGAAAAATGAAGCAGTATCTGCTGGCGGAAGGAGTGAATATGTTACTAGTGATTTTATTTTGTGAGGACAAATGCTTGTTGGCCTGAAGGGTTTATGCTCAAAGATATCCAAATAGAAATTTTCTTGAAAAAAGTTTTTTTGCAATACTACTTACTACTTTTCCTATTTCGCAGATAGTGTGGTATGTGAAAAACCTATTAGGCAGAAACCTGTAGTTGGAAGTGAAGTTCTTCTTTAGAAAGTTATCCAATATATCTACAAGTCATCGTAATATAAATTAAAGAACTACTTCTTTATTTTTATTGATAAAATAATAACTTACTTATTAAACTAGGTAAATTAAATAAAAGTTAACTGTTATAAATTTAAATAAAGTCCATCAAGTAACGTCGATTTTGAAAATAGCTACTAACTGTCACTAGCAAATTGCCATGGCGACACCAGCCATCTTAATTGCAATTTTATTGAAAAATTGGTTTTTATTCAAAATCTGAGCCAGATAGGTATAGGAAACCCTAATATAATTTGAAAGAACATTTAAATCTGCTTCGATTTGTTTTAATAATTAATACATAGTGTTGTATCTGAAATAACGAAGTTTTTATGTAAAATAAATATTTAAAAAAGTCCAGCAATTTTAATAATAATAATTAATAGCCCAGGTACTCAATAAACTCTTTTGCTGACATTGTTTACTATTTTATTTAACAGATACGTTCACAGCTTCGTTTTTTTTACTAGTTCTTTACCATTTTAATAGATAATATAATAAGATCCGACCCAACAGATATCACCGATTATTATTTGATAGGCCTACTATGACGCCGTTTTTTATTGTATAGTACGTTGCCGGAAAACAATCCCTATTGTTGGTTAATCCTTATACTGCGTGCGTACGAGGTGTGTATTTAACGGCAGCAAACGCATAGAAAAGATTAAAATCCTACCTCCCTTCATTCAAAGAGAATCACAAAAGAACCCCAAGGTTACTATCGTTACACCTTCTGCTTTTTCATTCTTTACCGCTTTCGTGTATTACCTAGAAACACGTTTATATTGCTCTGTTTAGTTGTGGAAGTTTGGTGTATTCTTCTGCTTTTTCTTTTGAAATTCACACGTAGCAAAATATACTATACAGTTGGAAAAAAAACGGCGTCAAAGACGGCTAAGGAGTGACAATCGATAATATACATATATTTTTACCTCTTGTTTAATGTTTAAACTTTTTTTCTCAATTTTGAGAGATCATGTACAAAGAATCATCTGTGAAGTGTAATTAGTGTTAACTTCTTTTGTACCATCTTCATTTATTTCTTTAATTTCATTCTTAATTCTTAATAAATTCTTATTTAGTTCTTCTTCACTAAGCTCAACAATATGCAGTGGCAAAGCTTCCATTGATGTCACTGTGAGATCTCCTATAATAAATTAAAATTCAGTTTCAATTATTTAATGTGTGTACTGGTCGAGGTTGTAATGTATTGCTCACTAAAAAAATTTTCCCTCGACTGGATTGGACCAACAAATGAATAAAAATAGATGGAGAATATCTCAACCATCTAAGATTCCTAATTAATAATAGTAATTCCATCCTAACAAACACAGGAGTTAGGCAGGGATGTGTCTTAGCGCCTCTCCTATTCAACATATTATAGTGGACAGCAAACTGCAGGAGAGAGGACTGGGCATTAGATACAAATATGACGGCGGTCTGTTCAACATAAAAAGACTCAGGGCAAAAACACGTACAAAATTCATCGCAGAACTTCAATACGCTGATGACTGCGCTCTAGTTGCAAACACGTTACAACAATTACAAGAAATGTTGAACACATATACTTGGGCATACGAGGCTTTGGGCCTTAAGCTAAACATTGACAAAACCAAAATCATGTGCACTCCCCCGGAAGATCATAACAATGCTATAAAAATCGGAGAAGAACTACTGGAATATGTAGCGGAATTTAATTACCTCGGCAGTTTGATTTCGGAAAAGGCCAATATCGACTCTGAAATTCAGCACAGGATTAGCAGCGCCTCAAGAGCATTCTGGAAATTAAAAGACAGGGTTTTCTACAATCATGACTTGAGTACAAAAACGAAACTTGTAGTGTACCGAGCAATTATAATCCCCACCATGTTATATGGGAGCGAAACGTGGGTGCCGTACCGCCGACACATGAACGCATTAAACAAGTTGCAACAGATACACCTTAGAAAACTCTTAAGAATCCGGTGGTTCCATCATGTCGCAAACGTACCGGTCCTTGAAAAAGCTAATAGCGAAAGTATTGAAGTCATGGTTACAAAATCCCGCTTAAAATGGGCTGGTCACGTATGCAGAATGCAAGAAAACCGCATACCAAAATCTCTGCTTTACGGTTAGCTTGTGGACGGTAAGAGGAGGCCGGGTGGACAACTCAAAAGGTACAAGGACATTTTCCATGAAAACTTAAAAGGGATTAACATGCAGAATCATTGGAATGAAGCAGTTCACAGTTACTGAGTTTACACATTTTTATAGTAAAGTAAGTAGGCAAAAAGTAAAGGGGCAAAAAAACAATGAGATTTTTGAATATCCGGAGTGCGGTAGGCAAATAACATCACGTATCGGGCTTTACAGTCACAGAAAAGCTCATGAAAAAAAAACGCCTTGCGTGATCATCTTCTGATGGGTGTCAAATACTCGTCAGCGAGTAATGGCTGTATGTATGTATGTAATAGCCGGAGAGCTAGCGATATATTTAGAGAACATATTTTAGGCAAGACAGAATAACAAAAAAAAATAAAGTTTAATATCGTGTGAACCCAGAATCCTAAGTCTGGCTGGGGGGTTGGAGGTATTTCGCTACTGCGCAACCCAAAACATTTGCAAAAAAATAAATCCAAAAAACATTCTTTAGGCAACTTGAAATTTGTTTATTCTTAAATTTTAGCATCTATTTAACCTAGAAATAAGCCTGCCAGACTTTTCCAAATATGTTTAATTATTATACCTGGAAAACATACTTTAGCCATTCTAAAATTTTTACAGCGTGTTTATTAGATGATATTAAAAAATATGTGTTAATTGCCAGACGGACTCAATGGGATATAATACTTGCCAGACGTGAATAAAAAGTTTAAATGAGCGCGATAAGAAGGTCTTATGAGTATCTATCTCTATCTTACACTAAGCGCGAGAAAGATAGTTTATTGAAACCCGTCGGCAGCCGATGTGGCTGACGTTCCCAAATAATATAAAAAGATTTAAAAGTCATACCTGGTACGTAAAGGCAACTATTAAGCTTGACCAATCACGTTAGAGTTTTTGACAAAAGCGGAATGCAGAACGGCTGTGGCGCACTATATAATTTATTACAAACAAATAAAGAAAATCAATTAATATCTAAAAAACAAATATAAATTAGTAAAAACCAACCAACCCCACCAAATAACCAACTAACCAGTGAATTAACAACACCCTCCAAATAACCACGCTAACCAAAGCTTAATAGTTGCCTTGCTGGGGCTAGACGCAATGGAGAAATTATGGTTACGCTCGTTGAATTTGACACTTTACGTCAGTTTAATAAAACATTTTCATACTTTTATGTTTAAGCTTCATTCAGGACCTCCCAATTAGTGGAATAAATTAGTGGTTTCAATTATACTTTATACTTTTTAGTTTACGATCATTCACAATCATGCCCTAGACACTCAATGGTAATTTTATGGAACTACAAATTTAGTTTCTTCCGCATCGCCAGACGGCGCAAAAGACATTAAAGTACAGATTTCTAATTTATATATGAAGATGACATGCCAGCCTCTATATTTACTACCATCTATGGTCTAGGGTCTAGTTGTCAAAATGTTGGTGATCCGTCAAGTTATTTTAAATAATTATTAATTCAGATCTTCTCAGATTCAGATATTCCTGATTTGCCGGAAAGTTCGGTGATTTGTGAGTTTATAGTTTGTGTTTTTATTAGTTTGTGCATTTTGATATTTACAATCGACCATCATTTTCTTGTGAGATAATACACTTTTTTTAGCAAAGACCTTTTAGACAGCTTAGATGAATAATACATTTATAAACGAAGTAAAAAAAATGTTTAATCATAAATAAGTAAGTACATAGTTGGTAATATAGTACTTTAACAATTAGTAGTCTATAATATTTTTATTATAATATTATAATTAATTTGTTAAATCAAAAAAATAGGCGCTATGTACTCTATGTTGGTGTTTAAAAGGTATGTATTCATAATTTTATTTTTAGTTTTGAATATGTTATATTTCTAATAATCTAATAAAACATAAAATATAGTAAACGAGTCTCTATTTATTATTTTATATTTTACAAGGAATAATTTGGCGCTTGAATAACGTTACCGTTTTAGTTAGCGCTAATAAGTAACGGAACGGTAAAATTATGTTATGCCAAAACTCCCCATTAGTTTCTTCCGGATCACCAGGTGGCTCTAAATGACGGACTTATTTATTTTATATCAGTGTCCAATCTATCGCTAGTACGTGACATTAGTCTATGTTCACAATGTCTAAAAAACACAATTAAAATTAATAAAATATCCTAGCAACAGCTTGCGGTAGTCTGTTGTATCCATAGAGAAAGCATAATATTTAGCTTATAAATCAATAAACTTTTGATTTCTAACCAAAAATTTTTCTTGACGGGTGATAATCAAAGGTCAAAATGACTTTCCTCGCAAATTTTGAAGTATAATTAGTGGGAAAGTCAAAAGTTTGTTAACTTTTTCCAATAATTGAAAATTACTACCACTAATTATGACGTTCTGAATGCTTACATTAAAATTAGGTGAACAAACTTCTACGGCTAATTGAAACTACTAATTTATTCCACTGATTTCGAGGTTCCGATGAAGTTTAAAGCTTCAGCTGAATGAAGCTTTAAGCAAGGGCGGATACAGAAATTCGTTTTAGGGGGGGCCCAAATAAAAAATAATGCAAAATATACCTTTTAGGGTGCCATTTTTAACCCAAAAGCCTTATATTTAACCCATTGTACAGATTTAAGGGGGGGCCCCCTCTGTATCCGCCACTGGCTTTAAGCTACGCCTAATTTTAATGTAAGCATTCAGAACGTTATAATTAGTGGTAGTAATTTTCAATTACTGGAAAAAGTTAATAAACTTTTAACTTTACTACTAATTATACTTCAAAATTTGGGAGGAATATCATTTTGGCCTTTGATTATCATCCGTGAAGAAAAATTTTTAGTTAGAAATCAAAGGTTTAATTGTTTTATAAGCTTAATATTATGCTTTCTCTATGGATACAACAGACTACAGCAAGCTGTTGATAGGATATTTTATTAATTTTAATTGTGTTTTTAGACATTCTGAATGACCGTAAACTAAAAAGTATAAAGTGGAATTGAAACCACTAATTTATTCCACTAACTGGGAGGTTCTGAATGAAGCTTTAGGTGTAAAAGTGCTTTACTTTTTTGTCTAGGCAGTAAAATAACTTTTTTATATTGGCAATCACGTCGCAAAAATTAATACTTTTGTAACGTTTGAAAAATAAAACCCTATTATAGATCATATACATACTTGATCGACCAACCTTATCCAAGAAACTTAAGTAACATTTTATACAGGATGTGCCTAAGGTCGATGCCACGACTAGACCTCGACGTGGGAGATTTTGTTCGAATTTTAAGTCAGGTTGAGGCAGGTATGTTAATACTTTTCTTGAATGGATCGGACGTTCTTTTACTCTTGTATTCTTTCGTATAATCCGGTGGTATTTTTGGGTCGTTTTGAACAGGGCACGTTATCTGTGGTATTCAAGCCCAGCCCACGTACAAGTTGTAGTTTCGGTACCTACAAAAGATACAAAAATCAAATCTGAAAAATAACAGACTGGATTTGAGAATGACAGTTAATAGAAAATAAACATTTGCAGAACGTAGAATGGTACAAAATAATATTGTCTAGTTAAAGTAAATCTTTACCTAGATAATGTCTTGACTGATTATTGTCAATAGAAACATATTTTCAAACTGGCTATTGAAAGTTCCCATTAGTCAATTATACGAGGGAAAACAAAATGTTGAAATTTTGGTGAAAGTTTGAAACACCTTGTGGAATATGTTAAAAGAGCAAGGAATTTAAAAATAATTTTATCACCTAGGTATACATCATTTCTCGATAGTTTGTTTTTTAGTTCATCTCAATAGATTTATTTTTGTTGGAGATATTCACTTTTAGAGAAGACACAACATTTTTTCGTAATTTTTACACTAAAACCATGCCTTTGCTTTTGGGGTTCTAGTCAACAGACCTAGTAAGTTTTTGTACTGAAGCAGACCTTCTTGACATAAGATTTGCTTCATTTAATCTTCTTCTTACAGTCCGTTCACTTACATGATTGAAAAACTGACAAACGGCAGTTTCTTAGTCATAAATTTGCAATAAATCGATCATCTCGATTCGAAGTTCTCATACGGAGGTTTCTGAAGAAAGTATCTCGAGGATGCGACTGCACTTTACCTCGTGCACACCTAAATCTGTTAGCGATATAATATTCATCTCTATCATCTTCAATTAAAACAATTATAGCGGATACAACTTCTGGACTTATATAGACAACTAGTAGTAGTTACTATCTTAGACAACTTATCTGTACCAGAGTAACTACCCAACAGTCAACAGACAATAATAAAATTATTTTTCAATAACAGTGACATTACATAAATAATAAACACTATTTCATAGGTCTGTTGTTAGTGTCTTCTTCAAAAGCGAATATCTCTAAAAAATAAAGCTAATGATAATAAATAAAATGATTTTCAAATTCCTTGCTTTGTTAACATAATCTACAGGTTGTTCCAAACTTTCACCAAAATAACATTTTGTATTCCCTCGTATAGTTGACAGATGGGAACTTTCATTTTTAATTTAGAAAGAGATACTGAAAAGTCAAATAATTTAGCCACAAATTGCTTAAAAGATCATCAAAATCGGTCCACTAAAACACAATATACCGGGTGCGTCTCAAAAGTGGCTCACCCCTATAACTTTTTTATTTTTTCAGATGAAAAAATGAGATTTGGTATGTAAGTATACAGGATGTCCCAGGCTGAGCGTGCATTAGAAGTTTCTAGAGAACTACATCTAGCTCGGAGATTTTTTGCACATCATTATTACACAACGAGATCTATCGATTAAAAATATTTTCAATATCGCGGCACTTTCGGAAATACCGGAAGTGACAGCAACTTTCTTATTTTAAATGGGTGCCTCCATTTTTTATTACGTACTTAAATTCTCTGTAAAATTTTATGAATTTTGATATTAAACATTCTATATCTAGCATTGGCCGTTTTTGTCAAAAAAAAAACTGCCTGTCAAAAATATGTGTATAGCCTAAAGTCAAATTTAGTGATTACCGCAGTCACTGTGACATAAAAAGAAGACATGTGGCTATCTATTTCAAAAATGAAATTGTTGGAATGTCATACATATAATAATGACCGCAGCTGTCATGGAATTGAGCGATAAAAAATTATCATAAATCATTTTTTTCAAATGGAAACCCACTTTTTTTATTTCACTAGTGATAACGCTTTTCAATTTGTTACTTTTTGACTATACATGTTCCTATACCTAAATAAATTGTTTTTAAGTTATTTAAGATTTAGTTTTAAAGCGTATATTTTTCTTGATTTTAACTAGTAGCCTATGACTTTAAACGTCAAGTGATGTAAAACAATAGATCTGGCCATATCATATTGTGACACTTTGTTCAAAAAGCAGTATGTTATCGATCATCATTTCCAAGCCAACTTTGCTCTGTTTTTTTTCGATCATACGGTATATATTATTAATAATATCAACTATTAGATATCACTATAAAAAGAGATACTCATATATTTTTATAAATACACTCTTTAAACTTTTAAGCAGGCAGTATTTATAATATAGGAAATTCAAATAATTCGTTTTCTAACAGATGGAAATAAATTGCCTGACTGTTTGACACTTAATGTCAAAGGAAGCTAGATAAAATCAAGGAAAATATAGGGTGGTCGGAACTGTATTCCGGAAACTTCGGCAGCATATTCTGCAGATAAAAATAATTAAAAATGTTCGTATAGATGTATGTCCAAAAATGCTTAGTTTCGGAGTTACAGGGTGTAGAAGTTTCATTTTTATTTCGATTTTTTCCAAATAGTTTCTGCAGTAAAGTCAGTATTTGGATTAAAATTAGTGTCTGGGAGTTTTTTGACATGAGAAATTTGATTTTGATGTCAATATGACTCCTACTAGTAGAGGGCGCCACCTACTTATTTTTAAACTTTTTTGAAGAGTAATAACTTTTCGTCGGTACCTGCATAAAACTACTGAGTAAAAAAATATACATTTACGACGCTTTTTACGTAAAAAAGGTCTCTTGGTAAAAATCGCTACGAGTAATGGTTTTCAAGATATTTGGAATCGAAATTATCAATACCTGTCATTACTACATAAATTAAACATATTAACTAAATAGTTATTAGACTAAAATCATAAATTTGAAATGTTTTTTGTACCAAAAGTTCAACAAAAACTGTTTAATCATCATTTTTTTTGCAGAAAAAATATGATTAATTTAAAAATATAAAAATTTTATCACCGTGTTTATTTTTCGTCAATAATGGCATGTATTGGCTATTTCCATTGTAAATTTTAGATTATTAAATTGAGAACGGTTGCTCGTAGCGATTTTTACAAAGAGATATTTTTTACGTAAAAAATCACAGAGATGTATATATTTTAGTAGTAGTAGTAGTAGTTTTATACAGGTACGGACAAAAAGTTATTACGCTTCAAAACAGTTAAAACATACATATGTAAGTGGCGCCCTCTACCAGTAGGAGTCATTGACATCAAAATCAAATTGCTCATGTCAAAAAACTCCCAGACACCAATTTTCATCTAAATATTGACGTTACTTCAGAAATTATTTGAAAAAAATCGAAATAAAAATGAAATTTCTAGACTCTGTATCTCGAAAACTAAGAATTTTAGGACATACATTTATACGAACTTTTTTAATTACTTTTATCTGCATAATATACTGCCGAAGTTTCCGGAATACAATTCGGACCACCCTGTATATGTTTTCAAACTAAATCTTAAATTAAATAACTTAAAAACGATTTATTTTAGGTATAGGAACATGTATACTCAAAAAGTACCGAATTGGAAAATCTTTGCACTAGTGAAATAAAAAAAGTTGGTTTCCATTTGAAAAAAATGATTTATGATAATTTTTTAATCGCTCAACTTCATGACAGATACCGCCGTTATTATATGACATTTGAACAATTTAATTTTTGAAATAGGTAGCCACATGTATTACCACAGTGACTGTGGTAATCACTAAATTTGACTTTTAGGCTATACAAATTTTTTTGACAGGTAGTTTTTTTCGTCAAAAAATTTTAAATATTTTTTTTCTCAAAAACGGTTAATGTTAGGTATAGAGTATTTAATAAGCATAACCAAATTCATAAAATTTTACAGAGAATTTAAATATGTAATAAAAATGAGGGTACCCGTTTAAAATAAGAAAGTTCCTGTCAACTTCCGGTATTTCCGGAAGTGCCGCCATATTGAAAATATTTTTAATCGATAGATCTCGTTGTAAAACAATGATGTGCAAAAGATCTCCGATCTAGATATTGTAGTTCTCTAGAAACTTCTAATGCACGCTCAGCCTGGGACACCCTGTATAACATAAATTAGGATTGATTGACGTATTCCAAAGACATTATAAAGACGTAAATCTATGACGTATTCAATTGTTTCTGGTCACTTCCTGTTTCACAAGGAATGGCTACAACTTTAGATTTATAAATAACACCCTCGGTATATTTCTACTTTATTGGATAGAAAATGACACTGTGAATAGAATGATATGTCAACTTTTGACATTTTCGCGGTTCATAACGACAATTTGACTCGAAATACCAAGTGTGTGGTACCAAATTATTCGTAAAAAAGTGCTTTTTTCAAATATGCTAATGAGGCACCCTTGTACCACTTGAAAAAATTGAAATATGATTAAAAATAAAATTTTGGCATCTTTTAGACGGCCAGGGCAAGACACGAAAAATATTAGACAATCAAATCTATTTTTCCAAGGCTCCTTGATAAAAAATTAGTGTTTTAACACAGTTATGGTACTCTAGATTGAAATTTAAAATACGATTCTTTTTAAAGAGAAAATGTTTAAAGTTGACGTATGATATGTCATTCTACTCAGAGTGTCATTTTCTATCGAATAAAGTAGAACTATACCAAGGGTGCCATTTAAAAAAAGTTGTAGTCAATTCCGCTGAAACTGAAGTGACCAAAAACAATTGAATACGTCAATCAATCCTAACTTACATATGTCATATACTAACATACCAAAATCTCGTTTTCTTATCTGAAAATATAAAAAAGTTATGGGGGGTGAGCCACTTTTGAGACGCACCCGGTATAAAACTTTAAAATACAGTGCCGATGAGTGTACTATTAAATATGAAATCACGCATCCACTTTTACTAAAATCAATCAGTTGTCGAATCTTACCCATCAAAGAAAACAAATCGAGAAGTGACCCAAAACAATTGAATACGTGAATCAATCCTAACTTATGTCATATACACACATACCAAATATCGTTTTTTTATTTGAAAAAATTAAAAAGTTATAGGGGTGAGCCACTTTTGAGACGCACCCGGTATAAAACTTTAAAATACCGGTGCCGGTGAGTGTACTATTAAAAAAGAAATCACGCATCCACTTTTATTAAAATCAATCAGTTGTCGAATCTTCTTACCCATCAAAGGAAACACATCGATACAAAAAAGGGGACCCTCAGTGCAAAAATCAGTATGTTGATGCGGTGGTTACTTGTGAACCAGTGCGCAACGCTCGCCGAAGAGAGGGTGCGGGCCGCACTGGTTGGCGCCCGTGTTGAAAATCAGCTTAAAGGCCCCCTCAGTCCTTAGACGAAGTCCACGCTCCTCGGGTCGCGCGGTTCTACTCTATCCACGCCGATCGGCCGCTCGTACTCCGACGCCAGCTTTCGCGCGAATCAATGACAACACGTCCCCGACCTTAAAAACCCATCAAATAAAATGCCGTGTTTAACCGAAATCGTTCTCTCGGTCCTAGTGGTGTTCTTAGTGTTGGAGAGCATTTCAGCTTCGAACCCTTGCCCGTCCTTGTGCAACTGCAAGTGGAAAGGTGGCAAACGTGCAGTGGAGTGTATGGAACGAGGCTTGATTACGATTCCAGAAAGTGCCGATGCCGAAACTCAAGTTCTGGACTTATCGGGCAACAACTTACAAATCCTGGCTAGGGAAGCTTTCTTTCGTGTCGGCTTGGTGAATTTGCAGCGTATCTTCTTGCGTAACTGCCGGTTAGGACAGATCGACGACAGTGCTTTTCGCGGAGTGACAAATTTGATCGAACTGGACCTTTCCAATAACTTACTGACCGCAATTCCGTCAGCAACGTTTCGCGATACACCGTTTTTGCGCGAACTCCTAATTGGAAACAACCCGATACAAAAAATCGAAGCCGGTGCGTTTCGCAGTTTCCGAGGCCTCGTCAAACTGGACATGTCCAATTGTGAAATTAAAATGATCAGTCCCGGGGCTTTTGAAAACATCGAAGGACTCGAATCGTTAAAAATCAACGGAAACCATCTGTCGGAACTAAGACCTCAAACCGTGGAAGTTTTATCAAAACTGCATGGCGTAGATCTGCACAGTAATCCCTGGCATTGTGACTGTCGTTTGCGGGTCATCAAGGAGTGGTTGGTAAAAAATAACATTCCCTATCCCCAAGATCCAAAATGTGCCGGAGGTCCAGAACGTCTAATTGAGAAATCTTTCTCTGAAATCCATATCGACGACCTTGCCTGTAAGCCCGATATTCTTCCAGTTAGCCGATACATTGAAACCGTTTCAGGAGACAACGCCACGTTGACTTGTCGAGCAAACGCCGTACCTCCAGCGCACATAAAATGGTACTGGAACGGCAAGTTACTCACCAATAATTCTCTGTTTGCACCGCACCAAAAAGTACACGTTTCCGAAACAGGCCGACAAGAAAAAAGAAGCATTTTGGTTATCACCAATGTCCAGCCAGTTGAAATGGCCGAGTTTTACTGTGTAGCCGAAAACAGAGGAGGCAGTTCAGAAACTAATTTTACATTAAGAGTCATGTCCCGGCCTTTAGGAATTACGTCACTAGGAGATGGACAAATTGCGGGACTTAGTGCGGCTTTAGTTATCCTGATACTACTCGTACTGGTGGTAATTTCGGTTTTGTTGTTGCGCGTTCGCAGAACACCATACGTAGAAACAAAAACCCCTGGCCAAATCGAAGTGGTTGCAGTAGTAAACGGTTCTCTGGCACATGGAAATGGAAAAGTCGGGGTATCTCCTACAACACCGACTATCCAGAGCCCATCGTTCTGCGAAAGGAAAGAACCGACAGATCTAAATTTCTGTAATCCTGTACAGAAACCTCCCAGAATCTCCGACCAACCCTACGCGACGAACAATTATTCTGGAGGTGGCAGCGTCATATCTGGATCTTACATATCGCCGTCTTCTAACTCTGGAAATAACCCGGATCTGATTAATGACATGCGACAATCCGGTAGTACCGAGATGCTTTCATCAACAGCTGGCGTAGTAGAGTTAGATGTTGATCGCCGAGGCAGTGGTGAATATAGCAGGAACGCCGACTCCTTGTACCCGTCGAGTTTGTGGGAAAGCGACTCCTATAGTAGTCAGAGGGTAGCAAACAACAACCCTGCTTTCATTTACGATGACAAAATCCCGATCATCGAAGGCACGAGTGCTACAAGTGATTCTACCGAAGAAATATCCATTTATAAAAACAAAATTAATGGGTATCCGCAAGATTACGGTCTACCAGTGCCGCTATCCGAAATGGCCACTCAAGTCAGCCTACCTACCACCGCGAAAACACTGAGAGTTTGGCAAAAGGGTGCGGTACCAGTACTACCCCCTGTTACTGCGTTGAAAAGAGCACTGAGTAGCAACAGGAATTCGCCTGATGAAGGCTACCAAGAGGGGTGCGGCACAGATGTCTAAACCATCTTTTTTATACACTTAATACCAAAGACTAGGTTCCTAATATACCATGTATGAGTGGGGGGTGCTAGATATCGTTTTTTTAGTGCTGTGAAAATAATGTATTAGCGGAATAACATGACGTGTAAATAACTAAAATAAGAAAAATAAATTAAATGTATAGATTTCCCTTTGTGATATACGATGTGTAGTGCTGTCTTTATTATTGTATTTAATTTGTTGTGTATAAATATTACGAGATTATCAATTTATCGGTATATGTTGGAGTATACATGGATAAAAGAAAAAGACTGAAAAGTAGTTAGTTATTTGTAAGAAAATATGTTTACAAATATTAATATTCGATATCTATATCAAGGTGGGTAAATGCTATCATATATCGATCTGGCCATCGAAACTGTGTGGTCTGGATTTTAACGTGTAAAACAGTGATATAGACAGCTTAAATGAAAAATCAAATGCATTAAAAAGAGATAAAAGTTTTTAGGTTGATATATTTCTTCTATGCGGTATTGCCGGATTTTGCATCAAAATTTCAAACCGCGCAAGTAGGTGTTTACGAAAAATGTTCCACCCAGGGTTGGAACTTTATTTTTCACAATTAATTACTCATTTTGCTACAGCAATCTAAGAGAAATGAGCATTATTAAATAGCTTAGATACGGATCGCTTTTATGGACAGGGTCGCTTTTATGTATGGAAACGGTCGATTATTAGGTAAAATATAGGAGGTACCGCAAAAAGTTAAATAAAAAAGTTATAGGATTTGTAAATATCTATCAGCGAGTAATAAATGTAAGTATACAGGGTCGTTCATAAAGTCGTGGCACATCAAAGTTTCAATTTTTTAAATATATTATTATTACTCTCTATATTATTACATATTTCAATACTTCAATTCTAAGCAAAAATCGAAATATGTAATGTACTTCAAACCAACCTTTTCCGAGTTTTACTACTTTCTTTACTTTACTTTATTTACTTTTGAAAATATCACTTAAACAATTCGATTTAATTAATTTCGATGTGTTTGGTTTGATTTAATGATGCCATTCTGCCGAAACTGTGATACTGTTCTAATGGGGTTTTAAATTCCTGTTAGCTACCAGTAAATTTAAGTATACAGGGTCGGTCATAAAGTTGTGTCCCATCACTTTTTTTTTTTAAATGAAACCCCCTGTATATCATTGCATATTTCAATTCTTCCTTCAATTTTAAGCAATAATCGTAATACAGAATGTACATAAATTGAAAATTTTAAATGTTAAACGAAAATTTTGTAATTTCCAGACTTGATATATTCTCATTTTATACATCTATAAATGCTAACTTGAGAACTAATGTCAAACATTATTAAGTATCACAGTTTCGGCAGAATGGCATCGTTAAATGAAACTGAACATATCGAAATTATTTAAGTGATATTTTCAAAAGTTAACTTTCTTAAATCGGAAACGGTTGGTTTGAGGTACATTGTGTGTATTTCAATGTTTGCTTAGAATTGAAGGAAGAACAGAAATATGTAATAATATACAGGGGGTTCTTTTTTAAAAAAAAATAAACTTTGATGTGCCACGACTTTATGAACGACCTTGTATACTTAAATTTATTACTCCCTAATAGATATTTACAAATCCTATAACTTTTGTATTTAACTTTTTGCGGTACCTCTATACTATATTTTACCTAATAATTCGACCGTTTCCATACATAACAGCGACCCTGTATATTATTATTTTATTTCCCGTACGAACCGGCAACACTGTATGCCGCTTGATATTTTGTTTTTCTGTCTGTCAACTGGTCGTTTATATTTATTTCTGTCGTAATCATTAAAATACAGACCACGGAGATAAGGTGGCCAGAGTTAGTTAATTTGATTTATTTAAAAAAAATACAATAAATAATTATACATTTCTTCAACAATCACAATAAATGACAATTAAAAAATAATATTCAATTTTTTGATAAATTATTATTGTTTACTTAGTTTATTTCTTAATTATTTTCCTTACTGCCAAAAGAATGACTTTTAATCAACATGTATAATTATTTATTTTCATAATACCTTATAAATTTGCTTTTATTTCTACAATATATTTTTTTATAATTTGGCAATAGTTTTATATCATATATGATAACCGCTATCTCATCAACATTTATATATCATTCTACCTTGGATATCGTAATACTGTTGTTGAATAAATTAATAATTGTATATTAATAATATATGAATGTATATAAAGACTCAATAAATGAATGTATACAAGAATATTTTTATTTATTTTTATACGGCGAGATATTCTCAAATTTTATGATTTGCTAAAAAAATAATTGCTGACTTATTTGAAAGAAAACTTTCAAATTAGGATAAATTTTTATAAACAATAAATCTTAAGATGTAATTCTCTAGATGAAGACAGTATTTCATATAATAATAGATAATAAAATATTTAATAGCAGTTAATAAATGTGTTAGTTTTATAATTACTGTGGTCTACGGTTTAAAACAATGTCAGTTGTAATTTTAGAATTTAATTAAATAGTTTTAGTGATACAGTAGAACATGGATAATCTTAATAACAGCACAGGATGTATTTAGAATGATTTCAAATATTTTTTAGTAATATACTTAATACTTATGTCTTCCTAGTACTACATTACAGAGTATATCTTAATTCAATTTTTTTAAATTTCAATTGAATTTTGAATTACTTATTAAAATGTATTATTTTATATTGTATTTTATGCACATTTATGGATGATGTTAACGACTGTTTTCCCAATTCCCAAAGCATCTTCTACGAAGAATTAAATATATTATAATATAATATGCATCTTGTTGTTAAATGTTTAAACTTAAGTACATAGAATAGATAACATGAAACAAGGGTATAAAATACTTAGAGTTACTTCGTATATGCATGTATATGTGCATATATTTTATACATATTGATCATTGTTAATTTTATCCATGATAATACTGTATACAGGGTGTATATGAATAAGTGCCAAAAAATTAATACGGTCATACCTTTCTTAAATGCCGTATGATCGAAAAAAAATGGCGTCCTGTTGGCTGGGAAATGACGATCGATGACAATTTTTCATATAAATTTATTTATAAAATGACAGCGATCTTCATTTTATAGCCATTGCTGACGCCGTTTTTTTTTTCGATCATACGGTCAAAATCCATCAATAATTCTAAAAAAGATATTTCAAAATATCCATAGTTATACAGGGTGAGTCTTAATAAGTGCAAATATTTTCAGGGCTGGCAGATCTCGATAAAAAAACATATTTTAAATAAATCTAAAATAGCGAGTTATTTTACTTTGAAAATTTAAAAAAAAATATTTTTTGCTAAAATTTTGAGAACCACTGGATCTTTTCTATATATCTTCTTTCTTGTAAATTTAATCTAGTACCTATGTTGCCATATTATCCAGAAATTATTTAAGTAAAAAGAAGTTATTTAACTAAAAAAAAAATTAAAATTCTAACTTCAAAAAAATCTTTCACGAAAAAAACTCATAATCGTTTTCTGGGATCGAAAATATACTACTCTTAAAAATATTTGCCCTTATTTAAGACTCACCCTATATATGGTTATATAAGGTGAACCAGAATCACAATATTAATATAAATATATAGTTAAGTCGGATTCGTGTATTTGGCAATCATTTATTATTGGTATACTACAGGGTTCGTCAATAGTGCGTCAGGCATCTGTAACTCCTATATTAAACAACCTAAATTTTTTATATAAGTACAATCCTAAAGTATGTACAAGCATGTATTTTAGGGAAATATTTTGGCTTCTACAGGGTGGCTCTAAAATGTGTAGTCTATATAAGGATGATTTTTTTTAAAGGAATAGACTCTTTAATGGCTTCCTTTCTGATCACTTTACATAATTCTAAGATATTATTAAATATGTTTTGGTAGTTTCAGAAATATTAATAAATAAATAAACAATATCATTATTTCAGTTTTTTTTAAATTATTAAAGATACAAAAAATATCTTGAAATGAAAACTATATACCCAAGTGTGTTTGGCAAATCTTGTTTTTAATCAGAATTATTATTTTGATATATCATAAAACCAGCTATTAAGTGATACATTTTTCCCCTGGCCAATTTTGAAATAAAAGAAATATAATATTTCGTATCCAACTGTCAAGTTATTTTTTTTATACAAAAAGATTTTAACAATAAATAAAAATATAATATAATATTTTCAACATTATTTCACTTAGTAATATGACATGATATTACACTCTTCGCCTGGTGAACGAATTTGTGCAAACTGAAATGCATAATGTGGTTTTGAGCCACCTTATATACCTACGCATATACCTCTAAACAAAAACACTAGCCGAGAAAATGTAAGAATGGAAATATACAGGGTGTCCCAGAAATAAGTGCAAGTATTTTAAGGGGTGGTAGATCTCGATAAAAGAAACATATTTTCTCTTTATCGTTTTTCAAATAAGTTCAAAATAACGGAGATATTTTACTTTGAAAATTACCAAAAATAAATATTTTCTGCTAAAATTTTGAGAACCGCTGGATCTTTTCTGGATTTTCTTTCTTGTAAATTTAATTTACTACCTATAAAAACTAAAAAAAATTCCAAAATTTTTTTCAAAAAATTCCGAATTTTCAAAAAAAAAAATCGTAAAAAACCCTCGTTGGCGTGTTTCTGGGGTTGAACTATACTACCAGTTAAAATACTTGCACTTATTTCTGGGACACCCTGTATATTCTTTATATGGAAAATTTCCTTTTTAATTTTTTTTAAAGGCTACTTATTCATCAACATCCTGTATATCATGCTAATAAATGTAAAATACAAATATATATCGCAAATAATGTTAATAAATTTTCCGTAAAAACTCAGTATTCTTAAAGATACATACATGTGTAAATGTCAAGAGATGCAATCCTTTATTAAATAAATCTCTTATAAAATCCATCCAGCTTTTTTTATTTAATCGATCTTGATATAATATTCACAGCATAAAAATAAAAAGTAAAATAACTCGGATATTTTGGGCTTATATGAAAAACGGTAAAGAGAAAATGTTTCTTTTATCGAGATCTACCACCCCTGAAAATATTTGTACAACCTTAATAAGTAAGTGCAAACCTTAATATTAATATTAAGGGTTCTACTAGGCGCCAAAATGTTTATTTTTAAATGTACTTTCAACTTTTCAACACCAAAAGAAATGTTTATTTTTTATTTTGAGACACCGTAAATAACCATTATTTACTGGTTATATCTTGTCAAACATGTAGAAACACACAAAAAATAAAATGTGTCGCATAGTATAAAAAAATATTTTCATGTTATTATCGGGTCCTCCTTTATTTCCTTTTTCTTGTACATATTTTGTTCAATTTTATATTCACATTTTTGGCATTCTCCATGATTAGTATCATCCCTGTTATTTAAATGGAAAAACAACAAATAAATTGAGGCAAACCTTAATATTAATATTAAGGGTTCTACTAGGCGCCAAAATGTTTATTTTTAAATGTACTTTCAACTTTTCAACACCAAAAGAAATGTTTATTTTTTATTTTGAGACACCGTAAATAACCATTATTTACTGGTTATATCTTGTCAAACATGTAGAAACACACATCAATAAAATGTGTCGCATAGTATAAAAAAAAATATATTTTCATATTATTATCGTGTCCTCCTTTATTTCCTTTTTTTTGTACATATTTTGTTCAATTTTATATTCACATTTTTGACATTCTCCATGATTAGTATCATCCCTGTTATTTAAATGGAAAAACAACAAATAAATTGAGGCAAACCTTAATATTAATATTAAGGGTTCTACTAGGCGCCAAAATGTTTGTTTTTAAATGTACTTTCAACTTTTCAACACCAAAAGAAATTTTTATTTTTTATTTTGAGACACCGTAAATAACCATTTACTGGTTATATCTTGTCAAACATGTAGAAACACACATCAATAAAATGTGTCGCATAGTATAAAAAAAAATATATTTTCATATTATTATCGTGTCCTCCTTTATTTCCTTTTTTTTGTACATATTTTGTTCAATTTTATATTCACATTTTTGACATTCTCCATGATTAGTATCATCCCTGTTATTTAAATGGAAAAACAACAAATAAATTGAGGCAAACCTTAATATTAATATTAAGGGTTCTACTAGGCGCCAAAATGTTTTTTTTAAATGTACTTTCAACTTTTCAACACCCAAAAGAAATTTTTATTTTTTATTTTGACACCGTAAATAACCATTTACTGGTTATATCTTGTCAAACATGTAGAAACACACATCAATAAATGTGTCGTATAGTATAAAAAATATTTTCGTTATTATCGTGTCCTCCTTTATTTCCTTTTTTTGTACAGTATTTTGCCTCAATTTTATATTCACATTTTTGACATTCTCCATGATTAGTATCATACCCTGTTATTTAAATGGAAAAACAGTCAAGCAATTGAGGCAAACCTTAATATTAATATTAAGGGTTCTACTAGGCGCCAAAATGTTTGTTTTTAAATATACTTTCAACTTATCAACACCAAAAGAAATTTTTATTTTTTATTTTGAAACACCCTAAATAACCATTTACTGGTTATAAATCTTGTCAAACATGTAGAAACACACATCAATAAAATGTGTCGCATAGTATAAAAAATTAGTTTCATGTTATTATCGTGTCTTCCTTTATTTCCTTTTTTTTGTACATATTTTGTTCAATTTTATATTCACATTTTTGACATTCTTCATGATTAGTATCATCCCTGTTATTTAAATGGAAAAACAACAAATAAATTGAGGCAAACCTTAATATTAATATTAAGGGTTCTACTAGGCGCCAAAATGTTTGTTTTTAAATGTACTTTCAACTTATCAACACCAAAAGAAATTTTTATTTTTTATTTTGAAACACCCTAAATAACCATTTACTGGTTATAAATCTTGTCAAACATGTAGAAACACACATCAATAAAATGTGTCGTATAGTATAAAAAAATATTTTCATGTTATTATCGGGTCCTCCTTTATTTCCTATTTTTGGACATATTTTGTTCAATTTTATATCCACATTTTTGACATTCTTCATGATTAGTATCCCCACTTGACGTTGCCGCTGCTGCTGCCTCTGGCCCTTTTTTGTTACATCATCTGCTCTTGCCAGAAACTAAATTGCTTACGAGTTTGATAAAATATTTTATCTTCTTGGAAACTTTTTGGGATCTCAATTAAACAGGATACGGAGACAGAAAACATACGTTATTATTTATAACTAAATATTGGTTTTGCGAGTCATAATTTTGAATGTCTGATATCATATACAGGGTCACAACAGGGTCGCTGTTATGTATGGAAACGGTCGATTATTAGGTAAAATATAGGAGGTACCGCAAAAAGTTATATATAGGGTTTTTAAATATCTATTAGCGAGTAATAAATTTAAGTATACAGGGTCGGTCATAAAAAGTCGTGGCACATAAAAGTTTAATTTTTTTAAATAGAACGGCCCTGTACGTTGTTACATATTTCAATTCTTCCTTCAATTCTAAGCGAAAATCGAAATACATACACACAATGTACCTCAAATTAACCGTTTCCGAGTTATTGACTTTTGAAAATATCACTTAAACAATTTGATTTAATTAATTTCGATAGGTTTAGTTTCATTTAACGATACTATTCTGCCGAAACTGTGATACTTAATAATTGAGAACTAATTTGACATTAGTTCTCAAGTTAGCATATATCTATACAGTGGCGTATCTATCTATGTGCCGTGTATGCGAAGCACACGGGCCCGTGCCCTCGGGGGGCCCGAGCCGCCATTCCTATATCTATCACATGCTATCGCGAATCAAGCAGAATCGGGCGATCCCGAACTAAGTTCTTATCTATCACATGTCTTGTTAACTACTTAACTAGCACATGCGATCGCGAAAATAAGTTATTACTTTACACTTGTTCTTATGCAATTTTGTAGATGTGTTTTCCTTTTTATTTTGCAAAATAAAAACAAATGGAAATATGTGATTTTTCATTAGAGCATTAAATTTGACAAAAAAGGAAATTTGCTGAAGTTGTCACTGGATTTCTGTACCATCGAATAGAAATAGAACTAAGCTAGTTATAGCATGAAAAAGAGCATGAAAAATTATACTGGCCAAACTAGTTAACTCAAAATCACAAAAACTCTAGTTACCTAATGAATGTATTAAGGGGACGATAAGGCAGCTGAGTTACGAGAGGTGCCCGAAACTGCCACTTTTTTTGGCAATTATTTCAATAGAAAATAAAGTTACTCGTACAATAGACAATGGCAATATTGTGTCAACTTTCGCCCATGCTAAAGCAAGGAAAAAAGAATTTTAACATGTTCATGTTCCTATTTACATTGTTTATTTTAATTTAGTTAGTTTTGTTGTTGTTTTTTGTTTTGTTTTATTTATTTTTTATTTATTTGATATTTTATATGTTTTGGGTTACATATTATGTGTTGCAGTAATAAATAATACTATATAAAAATTAATTTGATAATGTTCTTTATTTCTAACCTAAAATATGAGTGCATATTATTCAGATTAGTATATACCTAAGTATTGAAATATGTAGGTGTAATAGGGGGCCCGGTCAAATATTTGCACACGGGCCCGTGAGTCTGTTGTTACGCCACTGTATACCTATATACTAATATATAAAATCCTTAAGTGACTGACATATTGATTAATCACGATCCTGCTCAAACCACTCAACGTAAGAAGCTCAATTTTGGCATACAGGTTGATTCTAGGGTGTAGAGGTTCGATAAGAAGGGATTTTTCGAAATTCCAATTCCAAGAGGGTGAAACCACCCCTCAAATATTACAATATTTTTTATTTAAAAAACGGTCAAGTTTCCGAAAAAACGCTTAAACACGTTATATTATTTTGTTTTTTCACATATTTTAAGATTTTTTAAAAATGTATACAGGGTGTTTCGAAAAATCTGGTCATTGATTAATCACGATCCTGCTTAAAGCGCTTGACGTAAAAAGCAGATATTTATAACCAAACCAAACAGATTGACTTTAGGGTGTGGAGATTCGATAAGAAGGGATTTTTCGAATTCTAAGGGGGTGAAATTATCCTTCAAATATTAAAATATTTTTTACTTAAAAACCGGTGAGTTTTTCGGAAAAACTCTTAAACACGTATATTTTATTTTGTTGTTTTACATATTTTAAGATTTTTTATAAATTTATACAGGGTGTTTCATAAAATATGACCATTGAGTAATTACGATTCTGCTTAAACTGCTTGCTGTTTAAAGCTGATTTTTGGCAAACGGATTGACTGTGTGGTGTAGAGGTTCGATAAGGAGGGGTTTCTCGAATCTCAAATTCCAAGAGGGTGAAAGCGCCCCTCAAATATTACAATATTTGTTATTAAAAAAACGGTTAGTCTTTCGGGAAAACGCTTGGACAAGCATAATTTATTTATTTTTTTTTACATATTTTGAATTTTTTTACAAAATTTTACAGGGTGTTCCAAAAAGTTGGGTAATTTCTTAAACACGATTCTACTTAAACTGCTTGACGCAAATAGCTTATTTTTGGCAAACGGATTTTTCGAAAGTCAAATTCCAACGAGATGAAACTACCCCTTCAAATATTACCGAGTTATATAATAATATCGCCATGTTGTTTTTTTTCATGCTGATATAAATGTGAGAAAATTTTATCCAGTTTGTATAGTTTGTATGTTAATGGAAAGTCTTGCTTTGCTTTATCATCACCATTACAAATGATTAACTCGGCGCGAACGAAGTCGCTGGTACATGCTAGTAGATGTATAAAATGAGAATATATCATGTCTGGAAATTTGGAAAAACAAAATTTTCGTTTAACATTTCAATTCTTCAATTTATGTACATTGTGTATTACGATAATTACTTAAAATTGAAGGAAACATTGAAATATGCAATAATGTACAGGCGGTTTCATTTAAAAAAAGTTTTTAAAGTGCCACAACTTTATGACCGACCCTGTATAGTAGCTAAAAAGGGTCTCTTATGAGATATATACTGATTAATTAGTCAAATAAAATCAATAAAAATATCATTTGTAGGGAGCTTTACATCCTGCAAAGGAAAAAAACAACAGCGGCACTTCAAAGCGCATTGTATTGAAGCAATAAAGATTTAAATTTACCATTCATAAAAGAAGTTTACTCTGACTAGCCGAGCGATAATAGGCGGAGATTTAAGTAACAATGAAAAAAGAAACGTAAGATTTCACTAATCCGTAACGTTAAAAGTTGTATTGGTTTATTTCATTCCAACAAAAATCGGTCATGCTCAGATAACTTTGCGGTAGAGACAGTCTCACGACCAGAATTTTACGTTAAAACTAAACAACTAAAATAATAAAACCAAATAACATATCTTTATTTCTTAAAAAAAGCGATTCACACTTTTTTATAGCCCCTACATTAAATGAAGACATGAGTTGATAAAGGTGTCATGTCGCATTTTTTTAAAAATCAGTTTTATTCAGTATTTTAACATCCCTTTGACAGATCTATCCTCTAATAGACTCTAAATATCCAATACAGGGTGAGCTTTAAATAAGCGCAAATATTTTCAGGGTTGGTAGATCTCTATAAAAGAAACATATTTTCTCTTTACGCTTTGAAAAGTGAAAAAAAAAATTTAATCAAAAACCAATCAATTTTAGTGTTTATTGATTAAAAATTTTCATATTTAGTTAAATGAAACTAGATTTTTTTTAAACTAGAACACACAATTTTACACATGTTTTATTTTTTATTTTAATAACTATTAGAGATAGGTATAGGTTGGTGTAGTAGAAAAATTATGAGATACAAAACTAATTTCCAAAAATGTAATAATATACTGGGTGTTCCATTTAAAATAAGAAAGGTGCTGCCACTTTTCGAATGATGCGACGAATATTTTAGACATATTACAATATTTTTTTCCATAGCAACTGTTAAAATTGCCTTACATATATCTATCAAAAATAGTAGATAAAATAGTACTTTAACCGCAAGGGTAGATTAAATGATACTTTAACAGCGAGGATAGGTTAAAAACTTTATTTCTTCTCGCACGTTTTTTAATTGCTTCCATTTTTGAAAAATTTTGTATTCCTTTCCATAAGTTATTCGGGATTTAAATGGAAGTAGTTTGGATATAGCGTTTGTCGCCTCAGCCTGAATATCTGTTGGTAATTTACTTATTTCGTTTTAAGACATTTCTGGCTCCAATTCAATCAGCAATCGACACGAAATAGAATTAAAAAATATTGACTCAAAACCACCTCAAAACTCAAGGATACTATACAGAGATAAGGATAGTTCGATTCCTATCTTCCTGCACTGTCAGTTTTTTTACGTCATCTACTAACCGAGTTGAAGTTGGCGCTAAATATTTTAGACAGTGACAGTTATTTTTGCATTTGACGGACGAGCGCACAGTGCGTTGGAAGATAAATTTAGCGGGACAAAAGCGTTTGGTTAGAAATAAGCCAAAAAATGTGTACTGATAAGAATAAATAGTAGACGTTCCAATTGATACAAAAATGCATAAATATTCTTTGTATTTCGATACATTTTTATCAACCAAATTTGGTCGTTTTCTGCTCAGCAAGGCAGAGATCATACGAAGACAAAATATTTACAAGTGCTTATACATTTTATTAGAAAGCCAAATTATGTTGAAGATTGCAAAAGGTATGTACTGTTCTACTGTACGTATATTATCTGTTAAAATCCTTCGTGCCTTTGTTCTGCAGATATCAAACTTTCACTTTTTTTTTCAAATATCGATATATTGAATGATGTAGATCTTTTGAGTTACCAATAGTTACCAACACAGGTGGTCACAGTCACAGGGAGTTCAAGCTTAACAGGTGAATGCCCAAAAAGATTCATTTCAATCGGATAGTATAATAACAAAACAACTCCATCAAAAGGCACTGAGTTTAAAAAATTGTCTTAGATACTTACTATATATGAATTTATAATTACCGAGTGTTATATCTATCTTATTTATTATTTTCAATATAAAATATATTTTTTTTAAATAAATTATAGAGGGTGTCACAAGATTACAAATTAATTAAAAAAAACTGCTAAAGAGCTTTTTGATATCATAATTTTATGTATTTGGCAATAGTTTACAATACGGTTTTTGTGTCATGTACGAATAATATCATAGTTTTATTATCTTGTATTTATTTATTAATAAATTAAGTTGTTAATAAATAAATAAATTTAACCATTGCTATATATTAGACCATTTGCTACGTTCTTAGATTTTAAGTCCCAAACATTGCTCTTGAGATTTTATCCCGCTAGAATAACCATCCGCCGCACTGTGGAGCGCTGGTCAGCGCGTGACATAGCATTCCATGGCGACTACGACAGCGGCGATTTGATGCGATCGAACAGTCCTTTAGAATATATACAGTCCTTGCTCAAAACTAACAACTAAAGAGACAGCTTTATTTATTTGTCAAATTACATAGAAACCAACGCCAACCCAGCACAATATTTTTTCTACTCGTAATAAATTCCTTGAAATAATAATTTCTGAATATTTTTTAAAACGTAGTGTTTTATACACGACGATAAAATTGCATTATCGTCTTGTATAAAAAATAACTATTAAAGGGATGCGTCGCATAATGCGGGGCACTTAGAAATTTCCTATAGGGCAAATTGGGAACAAAATAACATAAAGCTGCGATTATTCTTAATTGATAGTTTTAAGGGTCCTGTTGAACACACTAAAAGTCCCCATGCCTCCCATAAGGGGAACATTGTCAAAATGGAGCCGCCATCTTAGATTTTTTGAATTTTTTCCTAAATTTGCCATTTATTCAAAAACTATTAATTTTTAAAGAAAATATGTTGGAAGATAAATGAAAGACCGATAAAAGTTTCTATAACTAGAGGTACCTTCGAGGTTCCTAGGTAGCACCGTTACCAAGATAGGTACGTAGGAGGAGCACCAACATATAACAATTTTTGGCAAATTTTCGTTTTTAACGTGAAATAAGTAAATATTTTGCTGTTTATAAAAAGGCTAGTGACAAGATCGATAGATGAAAAATTTTGGATAGTAGCTGTAAAAATTTTTGGTCAGTACTTTGGGCAGTACTGCAAGTATACTGTCGGGTGGCTTACATATTATTTCTGAGCAGTTGATTAGACAGTAGATAGCTGGGAAGTTTCTACTTAGGCAATACTTGTGCAGGACTTTGATAGTTCTTAGGCAGACTCGGGCCGGAATTTGTGTACTAGGTAGTGCTTGGGTAGTACAAGGCAGTACTGCAAGTAGTGTAGCCAAGCGGTGTACTTTTGACTAGTTATATTGTGTCGTGCAAATTTTTATTTATTAGCACGCCATGTTTCTATTGAAGCATGCAAAATATTCCATTTTCGGAAAATCTTTCTGAAATGTACTACACATAGGTACCATCTAAAAGACGCCGACACTTAAAAAATCTTAAAATCCATTGTCTTTATTCACGCTGCTAATGGTTGCGACACAGTTAGTGGTTTATACAATTATCGAAAAAATTAAAGTTCTTCAACTTCTAGAGAAGAATCTAGAAATGCTGTTTCTATATTTTACCATGCAAATGCTGCTAAGGATGATGTCTTGAAAGCTGGCGAGCGCTTTTTAGTATCTCTTTACGGAGAAACTTCAATAATTTCACTAGATGAATTAAGATTTGAAAAATACAATGCTATAACCGCTAGACAAAATCTTAGCACAAACTTCAATTTGACTGCTCTTCCTCCCACCACAGATGCCGCAAAAATCCATATCTTTAGAATTTATAACCAAATACATGAATGGTTAGGCTACTTTCCTGATCCATTGGAGTGGGGATGGAAGGATGCAAATAATGAGCTTTATCCAATTTTAATGGAGCAAGAAGTAGCTCCCGAATTTATTTTAAATATGAGTTTTTGTAACTGCAAAACCTTATACACAAAGCAATGCAGCTGTATAAAAAATCTAGCATTTTTTGATCAAATTTATGCGGATTTTGCCAAGGAAACTCTTGCGATAATATCCCCGAATCAAATCCGATGAATGATATCGAGCCCGAGGAAGAAATGTAGATACCTTATTTTTTAGTTATATTTTTTGTATGTATAGCGACAAAATAAACGTGTTAAGCTGGTGTTCTTCAGAAGTACCCAGTCTTTTTACGTTTTCTTTCCTCGACTATTTCAAAATCGGGATAGATTCGCTGTTCCTATATACAAACGAGGGTATGATCAAAAATTAAATAGCTTCGAATTTTTTATTAGTTTTCATGCAAAATTGAGAGATCAACAACTGTAGGCAAGAGTTATACACCACATTTTGGGTACTAGGCACCACTGCAAATATTGTTAGGCGGTTTAGATATTTTTGACCAATTATAAGTTGTGAATAACTATTTACTCTTCGGAGTAATAATATACATTAGATCATAAGGATATTGCATACTCGCAAGTTGTTGGGTAATACCTGGCCAGTGCTAGATAGTACTGCAAGTACTATCGAACGGTGCATATATTTTTGACTAAATGTTTACTTCTTGAGCAAAACTGAAAATTATTCAAGTTATTTTAGTTTAATTTTTTTTAAATTTGTAGTAAATCGATATGTCAGTGGTACTTCAAGACATATATCTTGTTAAGGGTAGTACTTAGGAAGGTCAGAGGTATCTCTATTTATAGTATTTTTTATCGGTATTAAAATTCTCCCTTTTAATAATTTTTCTAAACATAAGTAGTTTTTGAGTAAAGACCAGATTAAGAAAAACATTTCAAAAATCCAAGATGGCGGCGTCATTTTGACAGTGTTCCCCTAGTGGGAGATATGGGGACTATTATAGTATGTTCAATCGGACTATAAAAGCTATCGATTAAGACTACTCCCAGCTTTATGTTATTTTGTTCCCAATAAACTCATAAGTGCCCCGAACTAGCATCAATGAAAGCTTCGTCAGAATGCATGGCGGCGCGCAGGTAGTCACGGAGGAAAAAATCGTAATAAAGATTGAAAAGAAACGACTTGAAAAAGAATTAGGCTAAACAATGTTGTTCAAACAGTCGCGAAATACGGGAACGAAAATCAATGCCGTAAAATAAAGACAAATCCTCTTTGCCCTTTTTATAAAATCACTCCGTTGCCACCGTGGCCTTTTGTGCTTAACTGTTCGTCCGTAACTAAATCACCAAATAGTCGACCTTTCACGGGCGAGTGTGGTTTCTTTTCGAAATTGTTCCAAATTTACTACGGTCAAGCTTTGATTGTCGTGTTTATTATTTTACGGGATTTTTTACCGCCTTTTTCTTTCTCGTCTCTTTATAACTCGTTTTTGTCTTTACCAGAGGCAGAGGCGTGTCATCTGTGGCAACAAGAAAAGCACTGCTTCTTCTTCTTCTTCTTCTTTTACTTATTTGAGATCTTTTGATCTGTTAATTTTCAGGTTGCCTCTGTAGGAGTTCTTGGAAGATGTCGCCAAATATCTTTCCATCTTTTTGGAGATCTTCCCGGCTGTCTCTTCATGGGTTTCCCTTCAAGAGCTATGCGTGGTGACCTGTTTTCTTTCACGTGCTTTACGTGTGCGAACTATTGTCTTTTTCTTTGCCTACCCCATCTCACTACGTCCCGTATTCCACATTGTTGTCTGATATTTGTGTTTCTAATTCTGTCTCTTCTAGTCTTCCCCATTATGGTTCTTAAGTTCTTCATTTCAGAGACTCTTAATATGCTTTTGGTCTTGTTTGTTTCCTCTCGGATTTCTATGCCATATTGTGTCATTATTGGTCTGATGCAGGTTTTATAAATTTTAAATTTGCTGTCTGTTCGCCTGAAGGGGTTTGTCCACACTATTTGTCTCAGACATCCAGACATGGCCGTTGCTCTGTTTATCTGGCTTCTCAGATCATTCTCTGGATCATGGTAGTGCGGCATATCTATGCCTAGGTATCTGAACTGACACTTGCTATCAATATTTGTCAATCACGTCGCAAAGACACACTTTTGAAAAAAAACATCTGATTTGAATGAGATTTCGGGTGTCTATGTTTTGCTAAGTGCTTTAACATCTGACATTCACAAAAATAAAAAAAGTACGATTGAACGGGCCAATTTTTTTTTCAAGCGGTCAACTCAAATTAAAAATAAAAACCATTAAACAAATTTAAAGGGCGTAAATGTTGTATAATAAAATACATCTAATAATATAAAATAAAAATAATACTAATAGATGGTACGTTACTAATGGTAATAGCCAACTTTGATCTGGGCGCTGCAAATGGACAAATGTTATATAGCAATAAAAGTCTTGTATGACCTGGCTACGGAGATGACCTACCTGTAATTAAAGAGAAAAAACATGGTGTGAGCAGCAATGTTACCAGTTATTATTAAAATAAAGTGAATTTAAAATTAAACAGGTACTTGAATGATTTATCAATAGTCCAACTTAAAAATACAAGTGTAAATAAAATAATAAAATGCCACACATGCTCGTCACACAGACTCTTAAAAAAAACATGCCACACAGGCTATCAAAATGCCACACAGGCTAAAAAATGCCACACAGGCTATCAAAGTGCCACACAGGCTAAAAAAATGCCACACAGGCTATCACTATCATTTTTTATCATAAATAAAAAATAATTAAATTGCATAAAGAATATCAAGGGAAAACAGTTGTCTAAAACTTTTTCGTTGTCCTCAAAAAGTAACCACCGTAAGTAATTAGTTTAATTCGCTGTACCCTGTAGCCCCTAAGTTTTCCTCCAAACCCCCGATCTCACCCCATCTTCGTCTACTACCGCTGGTTTTCTCTGCTGCAGATATAATTATAATAATAATTATTCGGGAAACGCCGTCTTGCTTTAGCCTCCTCGTCGGAGATATCATCTTCGTAATTTAACGTCTAAAATTAACCTAATAAGACCATTTAAACACGCTTCAAATCCGATTAATATTCTTGATTTTTTAGTAGAAAATATTCAGGTAGAAGATGAGGAATTAAGGAGTGTTAATAATGACGAAATCTAACAGATTTAGTTTATCAGCAAATGGCAGATTGGAGGTATACGACATACAACTAGGTAATTGCGATAAAAAAAAAGTAGTACAACAAAATACTGTATATTCGAATAAAAGCGGCGTCAACGATGGCTATGAAATGAAGATAGCTGTCATTTTATATGTAAAATTATATGGGGAATGTCATCGATCGTCATTTCCAAGCCAACTGGACGCTGGTCTATAATAAAATATTTTCTTTCACACTGATAACACATTGTCATCACAATACTTGTGTCAAGGTCACGTAATTTTTAAAAAAATGCCTTTAACTTCAGGATTAAGGGATGGGGTTCCCATAAGGGACATTGAAGATGCATTAGGGATAAACAAAAAAACAGTGTTGTTGGCTAAATCCAAAATTCGAGAACATATCGATATCCTTATAGACTAGGAGTTCTATCTGGGACTACTAATTCTTGTACTACTTTTTTTTTTATCATAATGGTACATCACTTAAATAAGAATATCAACTACAAGATCAAGCATTACAAAACCAATTTTACTGTAAAAAAAACTATCCATATGCTTCGGCAGCATATTCTGCAGATAAAAATAAGCAGTTCGTATAAAAGTTCGTTTAAATGTACCTATGTCCTAAAATGCTTAGTTTCGGAGATATAGGGTGTAGAAGTTTCATTTTTATTTCGATTTTTTCCAAATAATTTATGAAGTAACGTCAATATTTGGATGAAAATTGGTGTCTGGGACTTTTTTGACATGAGAAATTTGATTTTGATATCAATATGACGCCTACATCTAGAGGGAACCACCTACATATTTTTAACTGGTTTGAAGAGTAATAATTTTTCGTCGGTACCTGTATAAAACTAATGATTAAAAGAATATAAATGTACGATGTTTTTTATGTAAATAAGGTCTCTTGGTAAAAATTGCTGCCAGTAATGGTTCTCGAGATATTTGGTCCCGAATTGATCAATACCTGTCATCATTGACATAAATTAAACATGTTGACTAGATAGTTATTAGACTGAAATCATAAATTTGAAATGTTTCTGTGTCAAAAATTTAACAGAAACTATCATCATTTTTTCGAAGAAAAATTTATGATTAATTTAAAAAAAATAAAAAGTTTATAATTTATTTACAATATTGACATGTATTGACTATTTCCATTCTAAATATCTAGAGAACGGTTGCCCGTAGCGATTTTTATATAGGGACATTTGTTATGTAAAAAATCACGGAAATGTACATTTTTTCACTGAGTAGTAGTTCTGAAACATACAGGTACGGACGAAAATGTATTACCCTTCAAAACAGTTAAAACACATGTAGGTAGCGCCCCTTACAAATAGGAGTCAATAGGAGATATTGACATCAAAATCAGATTTCTTATGTCAAAAAACTCCCAGACTACAATATTCATCCAAATATTTCAGAAATCATCATAGACTTAAAATAAAATATAGACTGAGCATCTCATTCATAAATAGCTGGAACATGCGGTCAGACACTGTCTTGTTATTATTAATTTACTGTTTTGGGTTATAACGAGTGCGACACGAGCGATAGATAGGGGTTGTCTCTGTCGTTACTTATTTGAGATCTTTTGATCTGTTAATTTTCAGGTTGCCTCTGTAGAAGTTCTTGGAAGATGTCGCCAACTATATTTCCATCTTTTTGGAGATCTTCCCGGCTGTCTCTTCATGGGTTTCCCTTCAAGAGCTATGCGTGGTGGCCTGCTTTCTTTCACGTGCTTTACGTGTGCGAACTATTGTCTTTTTCTTTGCCTACCCCATCTCACTACGTCCCGTATTCCACATTGTTGTCTGATATTTGTGTTTCTAATTCTGTCTCTTCTAGTCTTCCCCATTATGGTTCTTAAGTTCTTCATTTCAGAGATTCTTAATATGCTTTTGGTCTTGTTTGTTTCCTCTCGGATTCCTATGCCATATTATGTCATTAGTGGTCTGATGCAGGTTTTATAACTTTTAAATTTGCTGTCTGTTCGCCTGAAGGGGTTTGTCCACACTATTTGTCTCAGACATCCAGACATGGCCGTTGCTCTGTTTATCTGGCTTCTCAGATCTTTCTCTGGATCATGGTAGTGCGACATATCTATGCCTAGGTATCTGAACTGACACTTGCTATCAATATTTGTCAATCACGTCGCAAAGACACACTTTTGAAAAAAAAACATATTTTTTAAAATATTTTATAAATCGATATTCTGATTTGAATGAGATTTTGGGTATCTATGTTTTGCTAAGTGCTTTAACATCTAACATTCACAAAAATAAAAAAAAGTACGATTGAACGGGCCAAATTTTTTTTTCAAGCGGTCAACTCAAATTAAAAATAAAAACCATTAAACAAATTTAAAGGGCGTAAATGTTCTATAATAAAATACATCTAATAATATAAAACAAAAATAATACTAATAGATGGTACGTTACTAATGGTAATAGCCAACTTTGATCTGGGCACTGCAAATGGACAAATGTTATATAGCAATAAAAGTCTTGTATGACCTGGCTACGGAGATGACCTACCTGTAATTAAAGAGAAAAAACATGGTGTGAGCAGCAATTTTACCAGTTATTATTAAAATAAAGTGAATTTAAAATTAAACAGGTACTTGAATGATTTATCAATAGTCCAACTTAAAAATACAAGTGTAAATAAAATAATAAAATGCCACACATGCTCGTCACACAGACTCTTAAAAAAAACATGCCACACAAGATATCAAAATGCCACACAGGCTAAAAAAATGCCACACCGGCTATCAAAATGCCACACAGGCTAAAAAATGCCACACAGGCTATCACTATCATTTTTTATCATAAATAAAAAATAATTAAATTGCATAAAGAATATCAAGGGAAAACAGTTGTCTAAAACTTTTTCGTTGTCCTCAAAAAGTAACCACCGTAAGTAATTAGTTTAATTCGCTGTACCCTGTAGCCCCTAAGTTTTCCTCCAAACCCCCGATCTCACCCCATCTTCGTCTACTACCGCTGGTTTTCTCTGCTGCAGATATAATTATAATAATAATTATTCGGGAAACGCCGTCTTGCTTTAGCCTCCTCGTCGGAGATATCATCTTCGTAATTTAACGTCTAAAATTAACCTAATAAGACCATTTAAACACGCTTCAAACTGATTAATATTCTTGATTTTGCAGAAAATATTCAGGTAGAAGATGAGGAATTAAGGAGTGTTAATAATGACGAAATCTAACAGATTTAGTTTATCAGCAAATGGCAGATTGGAGGTATACGACATACAACTAGGTAATTGCGATAAAAAAAAAGTAGTACAACAAAATACTGTATGATCGAATAAAAGCGGCGTCAACGATGGCTATGAAATGAAGATCGCTGTCATTTTATATGTAAAATTATATGGGGAATGTCATCGATCGTCATTTCCAAGTCAACTGGGCGCCGTTTTTTTTCGATCATACGGTATGATTTAATCTGCTGGTCTATAATAAAATATTTTCTTTCACACTGATAACACATTGTCATCAGAATACTTGTGTCAATGTCACGTAATTTTTAAAAAAATGCCTTTAACTTCAGAGCAAAAATCGATTATATTTACGCGATTAAGGGATGAGGTTCCCATAAGGGACATTGAAGATGCATTAGGGATAAACAAAAAAACAGTGTTGTTGGCTAAATCCAAAATTCGAGAACATATCGATATCCTTATAGACCAGGAGTTCTATCTGGGACTACTAATTCTTGTACTACTTTTTTTTATCATAATGGTACATCACTTAAATAAGAATATCAACTACAAGATCAAGCATTACAAAACCAATTTTACTGTAAAAAAAACTATCCATATGCTTCGGCAGCATATTCTGCAGATAAAAATAAGCAGTTCGTATAAAAGTTCGTTTAAATGTACCTATGTCCTAAAATGCTTAGTTTCGGGATATAGGGTGTAGAAGTTTCATTTTATTTTCGATTTTTTCCAAATAATTTATGAAGTAACGTCAATATTTGGATGAAAATTGGTGTCTGGGACTTTTTGACATGAGAAATTTGATTTTGATATCAATATGACGCCTACATCTAGAGGGAACCACCTACATATTTTTAACTGGTTTGAAGAGTAATAATTTTTCGTCGGTACCTGTATAAAACTAATGATTAAAAGAATATAAATGTACGATGTTTTTTATGTAAATAAGATCTATTGGTAAAAATTGCTGCCAGTAATGGTTCTCGAGATATTTGAGGGGTTGAGTATTAAAACTCGTCTTATCCATTTTTGGTAATTTTGAGTAAAAGTATCTATAGTCTAGTATTGGTAGCCCTGCACAATATTCAGCATCATTTTTGTGGCATAACTCATTCTATCCTGTATAATTTACATGTTAAAGTCGTGCAATTGTTCCAAAACTAATCTTATCCACGCGTATATTGGTAGCAAAACTTGTCATATCATGCATGTGACGATTTGCCCTATTATCTTCATTTTAATAGTGCTTTCTTTAGTCATTGATGCAATTTCAGGCAAAGCACGATATATTTTATAAACGTTTAGTGTTAAACGATATATTTTTCAATAGTTTTTTAAGCAAAATGAACAATGAAACGGTCGTGTTACATGAAGGAAAGGGCAGGCGGAAAAATAGAAATAAAAGCTGGAGTAAAGAAAAAGCCAAGGTTGAGAGGTATGTATAAGTTAATGTGTCTGAGATAATTAGAGGCCTTTTTAATATAACATTCATACCTAAATTTTTATAATAGTAACTGATTAATGATGAGTATTATATCGAATGTATTAGAACCGGTATATTTATTAGTGTTAAATTCATTTTTAAAGTGATATAATCATGAAATTAATAATAATTGATAAGAAATAGACCAGATCGAATCCTAATAACCAGAGAAAAGACTATTTTGTTCCAGAGTATTATTATTTTGTGAAATCTTAACATTACTTTAACGGCTATTACTATTAGAAAATTTGGTCATGATTGGTTTACTTTTATATTTTTAGGAGAAAATCAAAAGGTCTACCAGAAAAACCAACATGCCAGCATAAAAAAAAATTAAATGCAACGAGATACCTATGCAGGATATAAGGCGCTTTCACCAATCCTTTTACTCTCATGAAGATAAAATTTCCCAGGACAATTTCATATTAAAATACACTTCTCAAGTACCACCAAAACGTAGACGCCCTAGCGCAAAGGGTGGTTCTCAAAAGGCAGTAACTATAACGTATCACATAAAAACCAGATGTCAAGGTGTAGTGCAGATTTGTGGCAATGCGTTTTTAGATATTCTTGGAATATCTAAATTTAGAGTGCAAAATATTTGTAAGCAACATCACTTAACTGGACAAAGTGCCAAAGAAAATCGTGGGGGTGATACCAAGTCAGCAAAATATTTGGAAAGAAGGAATGAAGTTAGAAAATGTATCCAATCCCTAAAGTGCGTCGAATCTCATTATACACGCGGGCAAAGTCTTAGGCAATACTTCCCTAGTGACTGTTCTGTTCGTAAATTATGGAACTCATATAACAACAAAATTGAGGCACACAATCAAGTAAAATATCATTTTTTGGGATATTTTTATGAATGATTTTAATATTAGTTTCAAGACACCAGCTACAGATGCTTGCTCCGAGTGTATAAGACTTAAATCAAACATTCAAATTCTTAAGGGCCAAGAAAAAGCTGGATCAATGGCAAAATACACTGTCCATAAAATGAAAGCAAAGGCATTTTATGAAATACTTAGGGAGGAAAATCCAGCAACTTTCAAATTTTCATTTGACTGCCAAAAAAATCTAATATTGCCAAAAGTCCCCGATCAAATTGCCTAATATTCTCGGCAATTATACCAATATAATATGACGATATGCGAAGGGCATTCAAAGAATGTACAAAATAAAGAAACCGTCAACATTTTCACTTGGTTGAAAAGTGAACGCCTGAAAGGGTCGAACGAAATATCCTCCATAGTCTTTCACTTCCTTTGCAGTAAAAATTTAGACAGTTATAAATCCATACAGATTTTTTCAGATGGTTGTCCAGGCCAAAACAAAAACATGACAATGGTTGGTATGTTGGCCAAATGGCTTAAAGAAAAGTCTCCTAAAAATATTCAGTCTCTAGAGTTCGTATTTCCAATCGTAGGCCATTCTTATATACCGCCAGATAGAGTCTTCGGGAGATTAGAAAAAGAACTTAAAAGGAAGGATACCATAACTGATCCCCAGGAGTATATAAACATATTTTCTAAATACGGAAAAGTAAAAATACTTGATTTTAAAACATGTGTAGCTGAAAATATTTCCAGTTTGCGCCAGCAAAAAGATTAAAATTGATAAAAGATAAAAACACTATTTTACTTAAAGGGGAAACAACATACAAAAGTGATTTAGGTGTCTTTAAACCATTCATCAAAAAAGGAAAAAATTTCCATTTTAAGCCTGAACTGCTTCCACTGAAGGTCCCGGTAAAAAAGGAGAAACTAGAAGATGTCAATAAACTTCTCAAACAGCATTTTGGGCCAAATTGGATGGAGCTTAGTGAATTGGACTTCTACAAGAACCTTCTATCCAGACCAGACAAAGATGAGATTCAAGAAGAAATGGAAGAAATTCAGGATATTCCAACAGAATTAAGTGATGAATTGACCGTATGATTTAACCAACTTTAATTTGATTAGGACACTGTCTAATAATTTGTTAATAACACGTTTCTTTCAATAAATAGTATGTTCAATAAGACATTTACATTTAGAATTAACCCACTTTATTATTAAAAAAGTAGTTGATCCGGTATATATCTTATTTCCAAAACTCTCTTTATCCCGTCTTTTTTGTTCCATAACTGCCCTAATTCATTAATTTGCAACAAAAATGTTCTTATCCAATTTAATTTTTTTAGTAAAAGGGCAATTATGCATAAATTTATTTTTCCGTTTGTAAAATATCTAAGTAATTCTTAAATTAACAAATGACAAAGTATTGTTAATAAATATTGACTAATTAAGTTGCTGTTCGTTTTTTGCGATTATTGAAAATTAACGAATTTGGATAAAACTAGTTTTGGAACTCAGCCCCTCATTTGGTCTCGAATTGATCAATACCTGTCATCATTGACATAAATTAAACATGTTGACTAAATAGTTTTTAGACTGAAATCATAAATTTGAAATGTTTCTGTGTCAAAAGTTTAACAGAAACTGTTTTATCATCATTTTTTCGAAGAAAAATTTATGATTAATTTAAAAAAAAATAAAAAGTTTATAATTTATTTACAATATTGACATGTATTGACTATTTCCATTCTAAATATCTAGAGAACGGTTGCCCGTAGCGATTTTTATATAGGGACATTTTTTATGTAAAAAATCACGGAAATGTACATTTTTTCACTGAGTAGTAGTTCTGAAACATACAGGTACGGACGAAAATGTATTACCCTTCAAAACAGTTAAGACACATGTAGGTAGCGCCCCTTACAAATAGGAGTTAATAGGAGATATTGACATCAAAATCAAATTTCTTATGTCAAAAAACTCCCAGACAACAATATTCATCCAAATATTTCAGAAATCATTTAGAAAAAATCGAAATAAAAATGAAACTTCTACACCCTGTATCTCCGAAACTAAGCATATTAGGATATACATACGAAATTTTTAACTTATTTTTATCTGCAGAATATTCTGCTAAAGTTTCAGGAATACAGTTCGGACCCTCCTGTATACAAGGGTTTTGGTGATATTAATAATATCGCACCAATTAATGTCACCAAATAAACCTTTGTATATAATTTCATACTGTGCCTTTTTTTGTCATGTGTCACTGTCTCTCAATGTCATTTTTATTTTATTTAACTAGGTCATTTTAACTTATAAAATTATGAATTATATATTAGCTGAAAACAACAACTGATATTTCCTTAACTACTGAATTTTATTATTTATAATTATTCTTTTATTTTTCCATTTTTTTATGTTTGAAATACTAACAGCAATAGAAAAAAACATATTTTAAATAATAAAATATCAACTTATATACATTAAATACTACATAAATGGCAAAAAGCAAACTACTAACTACATTGGTATACAATTATTATTTTAGCGTAGGTTTAAAACTGATATCAATCAGTCTGTTAATATTTTTTAACATTTATTTCAAAAGTTTTGTTTTGAACTCCCCTCCGGGGTCTAAATTTAATAGGTAATGCAAGCGTTCGCTGAACGTTGGTTAGTCTTTTTTATCGCATTTTCAATCGAAACAAAATAAAACCACTAAATAACTGAATTTTTAAATCACAGTAATTTTTAACGAAATATTTTTAAACATATTTCAGGGCCCGTATTCTGTAACTTTGAAAACGCTAAGTAAATATTTCAGGTAAATCGGGAACTTGTTGCATCAACATGGTGCGAGAAGAAACAGGTGGAATTTTTAGCTTCGGACCCAATATAAACTAGTCCATTATACTAAAAAATATGTAACCACATTTTGAAAATATTTTAATAAAGTCATCTTACTAATAAGAGTGTTAATTATGACAAATTGTAAATTTTTGTGTACTGAAGAAAATGTTTGAACTCCATTCTGCATAAAAATTTTATTACGAATAATATAGAGAAAATTACGACATTTTACGAGAGAAAATTACGTCCACCTTACGTGGTCTTGGAGAAAAAAAACATGTTTTTTTAAATGACTCACCCTATATACACTGAAAAATAAAAAATATGGTAAAAATAACTTACCTTACGTAATAATAGACACTTTCTAGACCGAATTCAAAGATAATAATACAGATAAAGCTAAAATTGACAAGTATTATCACGTACGATGCATGTACGCCATTAAACTGAGGAATTACGACAATTTTTTAACACATTTTGCGCAGGGTGGACTTATTAACATTACACTTAACATTTTGATACAGGTTTCTGCGCACTAAATTTTATCCTGGACATAGAAGAACAGATGGCGCAAAAATGTAATTTTTCAAAAAATATGGACTTACATTTTCCGAGCAGACGATTTACGTCTGATTACCGTAACCCGTTAAGGAAATTTTATTTCCCTTATTTTTAACCATAACCTAGCTTTTGGGCATTAAAAAGAAGAAAAGAAGAAGTTTTGTTTGTGATTTATTGGTTATGTTATATTTTGAATGACAAAAGTACGGTACGGGTTAAGATAATTTGAGAAAAGTACCTAGCGAAGTGTTTATTAGTACCGGAAAGTTTTTTACCCTAAGAACAATAAAACAACATTTGATACTATTAATCGAAATATGGGCAAAAGAAGAGAAGGTAGATGAATTAAGGTAGGTATAAATATCTAGTATAGTATTTTTTAAACCCCAGCGGAATTTTAATTTATATTGGTAATGTTTAGTTATTAAACGTGAGTGTTTTTGTTTCATCTAAATTAATAATGTTGAAAAAGTACCTTATTTTGACTTACTAATTTCCTCCAGTTCTGTTTTTTTACAAACGTAGCATCCAATTTTGGTAATGTACATCAAGTTCTGTAAGGATTTACTCTTTCATTGCATAATTTCATTCATTCATTCATTGTATTTAATTTCTTGACTCTTTAAGCTGGATTCAGAGTATCCGTAACGCAAGCTGTAAGAAGTAACGTTAAGCCGTAAGAAATATAAATCTATGCTGAGTGATAAATCCACTCATAGTACAACCACAGTAAGCTGTAAGCAGTAAGCACGTAGCGTAAGCCGCAAAGAAATTATTCAATTTCACATCTTACGTTAACGATTATGGTTTCGGCCGGTATCGCTTCTTATCGTTCGTTCTCGTGATGGAAATTCCGCTTTCTTTTCTTTAACCTACAAACATCTAACCTGTCTTGGCGGCTTTTGTTTATTTTGTTTTCATTTGTGATTTGCATTTTCTGCTGTGTTAATATTGACTGTGCTGGTAGTTTTTAATCCAAAAAATGAGTGATTTCGAACAAGAATAATTGCTTATTGATTTAATTCAACATTACTCGTTTTTGTTTGATAAATCTTCCAAAGATTTTAAAGATAATAACAAGAAAAAAAAAAGCATGGGAGACCCTTGCAACAGTATTGTCTTCTACAGGTATATATTTATGGTAAAAAAAACAAGCAAATTACTTTAAGAAACTGTAGTTGAAGACATACAAAAAATGTGGAAGTCGCTGAGGGAGCGGTTTGCGAAGGAAAGGAAGAAGCTCACAAATCTTTCATCAGGATCAGAGGCTTCGGAGTTGATCTGGCCATTATACAAATACATGCTTTTTATCAGGCCGGTGAAACCCTTACGGGTTTTTTTAGGTCGGTTAAAATGTTGCATAGGTTTCACACTAAATGGCGCCACAGTATTTTACTTAAAAATATTTTAATTATAAATTCAACTAATATTTCAGAAAAATCATGAGAAATGCTTTATTAATAATTGTAATTATTGCTGATCTATTTTTTTTGAATGGTAAAGTAAATTATTAATTTTTATGTTATTTTATATTATGGAAGGTAGAGATCTAGGAATATGACATATGTCAAAATAGTCTATAAATGGCGTTCGACGGGCTTGCAAACGCCATTTTTATTATTTTCCTTGCCTTTTGCAGACGTGTGCCGTGTATTATTGTGTTTTAGTTTTTCATTTTCATTTGTTATCTGAGTAGATAGTATACCTCACCTCACCTCACATACGGGGCCGCTCACTCCCCCCACTACCAATACACATATTTACACATATATCCGCATATACGTCTTCCTCGATCGCATAGGGGGCCACACACTCCCCCCACCTCCCATACACATCCCCACCATTTTTACCATTTCTTATTAAATCGTTAGAGCTGTTCGATCATATTAGTGTAGTCTCTCTAACATGAATGAATCAGTTAGAAATAGTTATCAGTCAACATCTCAAGAACATGAGTCTATATTTAGTGTGTTGGAATCTCCGCCTAGAGAAGAAGAAGAAACTCTTTTAAAAATAAGATTGAAAATGGAGATGATGAGAAGAATAAAAAAGTGCTCTGTGCTATATGTTACGAAATGATCGATTTCTATGAGGCATATGTTCCAAATAAGTGTTGTCATTTTTATTGTTTAAATTGTATACTAAAGTGGAATGATGTAAATTGTGGCTTAAGGGCTATAAATAGATGTCCATTGTGTTGTTCATCTTATACATATATAGTACAGATTCGAGAAGATGTAATTAGATACCATTTTACTATCACGATAAAAAGAGGACCTAATCTGTAAAATAATAAATTTTAAGAAGAGATGTTTTCAGTTTATTTTACTACACCACTGAATTGTGCAAAAGAACATATCTTAGAAAAATACATATGTAAAAATAACTTTCATATAAACTAACATATTTTTCACAATACCAAAAACAAAACTACTTTTAATAATATTCATAATATAACATTTCCATAATGAAAATATAAATATTATTTAAAACTAAAAACTGAAATATTAACTTTAAAAATTGTGTATACAATGTTTTATGAAGTGTTCGTTTAACAAAAGTGTATATTCAAATAATACATATTATAGATAAAATTTATATAACACGAAAAATAACACAATTCACAAATTTCTTAATAATAATAATAATAAAAATAAATAAATAATCCTTTTGATTGTAAAACTATTTAAGAATATACAGAATCTAAACAAAATCTTAAATGTAATTAAAACTAAAAATTAATTTTAACAAATATATATACAAACTATGTAAAATTATATATGGTAACACATCCTACATGTTATATTATTCCTATTAAAAAATTACCATAGTTCATTTTTACCATTGCATATAAAACAACATGTAGGATGTGTTACTATATATAGCTTTACGCCACATACATCACACTTATAATTTTCTAGTAGTGTACACATAGGCTCACTATTAAGTCCTGATGTGAAGTGTGATGTCACATGCCGATGTCTAGCACTCTCATTGTCTAACCGTTGTTGAAAAATATGAAAACACTCGTTGCATAAATTATTTTCTATGAACGGAATTTCTTCAGTGTCTGTAATCCGGAGCACTGTGATAAAGTGTTTATAAATGCACAATACTCCGGATTCAATTGAATGTCTATACTCACTAACTTTTAGATAACGCGTTCGTACGTTGAATAGGCGGCCTTCATAACCATCTTCTTCAATTGCCGAATCCACAGAACTCGGCAATTCGACAAGTATTTAAATCTTCTTCTTTCAAAACATTTATGTTTATATTTCTAATAAAATTTATAATTCTTCTAACAAAATTCATTTTCTTTAAAAAAAAAACAGATTAAAGTTTATATGCAAACTAATTGTTATTGTATCGATAAGTTCCAAGCTCATATATATATATATATATATATATATATATATATATATATATATATATATATATATATATATATATATATATATATTAATACAACGAACAAGGTAATAGATGGCAGACCTTGTAAAGGAATAGCTGTTAAACCTTGCGAAGAGTACGGACACATGCAATCAGACATTCCCTTACAATGGCCAAGAAGATAGAATGAAGAATCGCGGGATTTCATGTTTTTCATGGTTAAAGAAGGGAAAGAGATACTATAAAAAGGTCTGTTTCTTCGTCAAACGATACACTTTACCATAAAGGTGACGATTATAAACGTGGTAACTCCGTGAAAGTGAAAATTATTGTGTTTAATTTTTGTGTTATTGGTAAATATTATTTTTTTTTTAATGAATCCTTCAAAATTAATATTTTACAAATTATTGACTTATAAAATGTTTCCAATCATCAAGTTATTTTTAACTCTACAGACAACACTAACATACAGCAACTATCTAATGAACAAATTACGGACACGACTATTTGTATTTTGGAAAAACTTAACTCTACAGACAACACTAACATACAACAACACAACTCTAATGAACAACTTACAGACATGACTATTTATACTGAGGAAAAACTTGACTCATTAGACAACACTAACATACAACAACTAACTAATGAACAAATTACGGACACAATTATAAGTACCGAGTTCCAAAAAACTGCACTTAAAAATTTTTTAGACGAGTTTGAAAATAGGGAAGTGGTATTATCTGACAACAAACTTCCCGAAATACAAAAAATCTTTTGATCAACAAAATATAAAACACCAAGAATCTTTATTCAATTCAAAAGATACATTTAATCAATTTTGGGAATTCACCTAATAAAGATTCTTCCGATGATGATTGGATACAATTAGCGCAAAATTCAAATCCAAATTTTATTAAAAACAATTCTTCCATATCTGAACCAGTATCTCCATTTTTAGAGCAATTTGATTCAGAAGCTGTCAATATTTCGTCAAAAAACATCATTTATTGTTAAAAAAAATTTAAGATTTCAAAAACACTTTAGTAGATTATCTGGGAGAATCTCTAGGTTTTGGCTCCTTCAAGTCTTAATTTTGAATGTGATAAAAAGGACAAAACCTATTATGAAAAGCTCATATATGCGAAGAAATGTTTTGACTCAATGGGGGATTCATTGTGTTAATTTCCAAATTTTTTTAATCTTAGACATAATTTCTATTGAAAATTATTTCATAACACAACAATTTATCATTAATAAAAAAATATCTTAGTACATAATTAGTCATTGTTTTAGAATTAAAATATCAAAATGTATAATTGCTCATCTTGTGGTAAAAATTTTACGCGTAAAGATAATCTAATGCGTCATATGAAAAGTTCATGTAGCAAATCAACTTCTTTTAAATAGATGGCTTTGCAAGAGCTGGGATGCAGCTGAAGAAAAACGTAAGATATTTTTCCTTTTATTTATAACTTTTCAAACCATCAAATTATTTCTTTACAGAGAAATTTTGTAATGATTGTAAGACGTCTATTTCCACAAGTTTGTGGACTGGTCATCTGCGATCTAATTCCCACAAAACCAATTCAAAATTAATAGAGGAAAAGGGAATTCAGATCATAAAGTCTGCTTTCAAGCAACGTATAATATCCTATAGATTGTCAACCGAAGAGAATATACTAATTATTAAAATTATTTTCAACATTTGGAACCAAAATTTTGAAAATATGTTTTGATCAACTGACAAGACATCAATGTGTAAAATAAATATGGAATTATTTGGATATTATTTTCATCCTAGTACTGAAAACTATGATATCAAGTCTTTTAATACCCCCTTTAAATTAATTTGCAACAGTGGAGAAGTAAAAAACATAATGGAGAATCTTTTCATAATCATAGAAGAAAAGGCCGATGAATTTGCTGAAAGGGATTCTGGTAATATTTTATTATTATTTTTTTTTTAATATAAAATTATATTAATTTTATTTGATTTCCAGGATGGATAATGATTAATCTTCTCTTTTTGGAAGTTAACATTAACAAGTTCAATCCTTTGAAGGCGTCCTCGTTTGTTGAACTGCCAATTGAGATTGCAAGACGTCGAGCTGTCATTAATATATGGAACAATGACAACTACTGCTTTGCGTGGTCAATAGTAGCAGCTCTTCATCCTCCAACAGGTCCTCCTTTTGAAATATCATCATACCCACACTACTCAACAATTTTGAACATCACAGGTATCGATTTTCCTTATGTCATTAAAAGATAAAAAATTTGAGAATCAAAACAACATGTCTATTAATGTATATGGTCTAGAAAAGTATTACGATAAAATCTCAAATGATCAAAAATAGACCTATTATTGCCCTTTTTGCACGTTACATTCTTGTTTATGGCCTTCTATCTAGGGTACTTGGTGCGCAATAAAATTTGATCGTATTTTAGGCTTCAAAAGAGAGTAGTTCGATATTTATTGGACTGAACAGTAGAACTTCACTGCCAGAATTTCTTTAAAAATTTCAAAAAGCTGACTCTTCCTTCTTTATTCATTTTTGATTCCATTTACTTAATCCGAAAGCACATATCTGCTATTCCCGAAAGGCCATCTCATAACTCTCCACTTAGGAATACGGAGCACGATCTTTATATGCTAACCCCGGGTTCAGAACTACTTAAAGGTTCAATACTGCACAGGGTGTCCCACTAAGAATAGCTCTCGGGTGTATCTCGGAAAGTATTAGCCGTAGGGACTGCGGAAAAAAATATTTATAACTAAAAAGGCTATGGGAAATTGCTAGAAATTATTTTCAAGTTTGTAGAACGACCGCTAGGGGGCGCAACTGCAACAAAAATAAGAAAATGTTAGTTTTTACACAATTTTGCCTAGATAAGGTGTACTAATGTTATAGCTCATAATCTTCAGTAAATTTGAATATTTTTTGTTAAAGAAGCCTTCTTCTTCTTTTTACAGTGCCATACTCTATATAGAGCGTCGGCTAACTCTCGCATGTACTAGTGATATGTGTCATCAATGTTTCACAAGTACACAAGACCTACAGTTTATAGCCGAATCCGAACGGCACTATTTTTCCGAACGGCACTATTTGTACAAGGCAAATATACTCAAGGTGGTTTGCCATTGCATTCCTTGAGGTGGCGGCTCGTTGTTCGCTCTATTTAGATAAATAAATATTTTTATTTAAATAAATAAAGCGACCGTACTGGCTGGGGATCGAACCCAGTACCTTCCGCTCCGCAGATCGACACACTAACGCTGGAGCTACGGCCGGCCACTTGCTGGCCGGCCACTTTAGAGCCATTTTCCCCTATCTACCAAAATAAAATGGTGGGAGAAGGTTAGATCTGTTTTTATTTAAATATTAATAACTGGATGACTGGATGATCGAAATCCAACAAGCGAGGGCTCGCTTAAAAGAGCGTTCCTTACTCTATATTGTACCATATAAACAATAATAATAAGCTTCTGAACGTAGACGCTAGGGGGCGTTGTCTTACAATTTAACAAACATTGCGCGTTTTTTCAAAAAAATTAAATGCAATAGTATATGTAATTTTAGCTGATAGTAAAGAGTAGTAAAAGCTTAAAAAGTCAGCCAAAACCGCATTTTGATATCTTCTTTCAAACAGAAGATATTAGCAAAATTATAATAAATACCAAAAAATAAGCCCTAAATTACCTATATCCAACTGTTCTATAAGAATAGGACTTTCTGCCAAAAATTTTTTTGCTAAATTCGTGGGTACTTATACTTCACAAGACCCGATAAAATAATAAGGAACAAATACAAAATGATAATCAAGCATTTCCGCAGGAAATTTTTTATTTTCCTGAGTTCGTAAATACTTCTAAAAGGCAAAAAGATATTTATTTTTTATATAACTGTTTTCAGCTATTCTAAAGTCTATTAAATTTCCCCAGAAAATGGATACCGTTTATTTCCGCAGGAAAATTTTTATTTTCCTCAATTCGTGAATGCTTCTAAAAGGCAAAAATATATTTATTTTTTATATAACAGCTTTTCTAAAGTCTAATAAATTTCCTTAGAAAATGAAAACAGCTTATTTCCGCAGGAAAATTTGTGTTTTCCGTGGTTCACAGTAGCCTTTTAAAAACAAAAAATTATTTTTTTTTCTAATAACTGATTTCAGCTAAACGAAAGTTGACCCGAAGAACGGACAACAGATGGACTACAAAAATTACAGCATGGTACTCACGAAAAATTGAGAGTCCTGGACGAAGACGATGATCTTAGGAAATTAGCAGGGATAACTTGGGCCCGTATAGACAACAATAGACAACAATGGACCCAACTACAAAGAGAGTATCTAAATATGTGAAGGAGGCTACACCATAATTGGACTTGGTTGAATAAGCTGAAAATAATGAAGATGATATTATATTGTTTATTGGTTTTCATTATTTGTTTTATTAGCGTATACAATATTTTCAACATTGTATAAGCTAATAAAAGTCTGTAATAGAGGCATTTAAAAGTTAAACCTGCTTTATAGAAATACATCATACATATTATAAGACAGAAAATAGAAGAGTACGTCTTCTACTTTTATAGACAAGTGAGGAGAAGGTGGTAAACATGATATTGACACTTATTGCCTGTCATTTAATTTGAAAAGTAGATTAATAAATAACAGGGAGATTTCAGTGTTAATATGTATTACCATCAAAGACATTATAAAGATAGACCGAACATCTCATTCATAAATACTCGTTGGTAGTGTATAGTCTGTGAAACGAATAACTTTGAATTTGACAGTTCCCGCGGGCTTTTCTAGTGTAAATTTTATTAGGTTAGCAACTTGCGGCCATGCTGATGCAATGCCGTCTCTAATAGAACAGCCTCGGAGCGAAATTTATGACGTCCAAGGTTCGGAAGTAGTTAATTAAGACGTAATTTACCTGATTAACTACGTGTAGTTTTTCTTCAAAAACTACGTCTTTTTCCGTTAATTAATTACATGAAAACTACGTTAATAAAATATGTATTGGTATTATGAATAATTTTTCTTTGTATGAGGGATCTAAATAATATGATGTGAATGATTATATTTAAAGCCGTTTTCTTAAATACGTTATGTGTTTTTTAAAGCTTCAACTTATTATAACCTCACCTCAAACCTTTGATATTTGAAAGTTACATACATAGGTTACATAAACTACATTAACGACATGTAATGTAGTTTATGTAGTTTTTAAAAGTGACATGTAGTTTTCCGAACCCTGATGACGTCACGCTAGTTAGATACTGCGGATTAATTATGTTGTAGAATACATGGAAAACATAATTATTCCTCGTATGTGTAAATTTTTGGATTCTATTCGACACTATTTTTTTCATATGACACAACACTGATGAAGGCTATAAACGTTAGCTATAACGTTTTTTTTTTAAACCAAAAAAAAATAATGAAAAACCAAATGAAAACTTATTCAGCGTTTTTCCCGAACCTAAATCCCAAGAAAATCAAACATTTTATAATAATTTTACATATAAAATGAGAGCGATCTTTATTTCTTAGCCATCGCTGACGCCTTTTTTTCTATGATATTGTATTATTTGCAAATATAATTTTTCGAACATTCATGCTTGTAAAATATACATATAAATTTTGTGAATGCAAATAATAATATATCACTATTAGTAGATATTGAATGTTTTTTGTTAAATTAGATCGACTTCAAACCCTAAAATTTAAAATATATTTTACATTTTACCTATTATCTTATGTACCTATTCATTATTTGTATATTGTAAAACATTTGCTGCATTTGTATGGTTCATAGTTTATTTGCTAAAGTATTTATTACTATAAATAGGTATATATATATATATATTGTATTTCGTCCCACTGCTGCCAAAAGTCACTAACCTACTTTTTATCACTTCCGAGAAAAATGCGTCTAAAGATGAATTGCATTGCATAAAGATGTTATAGTTAGTAACTATTCGGTATTAAAATAAAACATAAATAGCCAGAAATCGTAGTTAATGACTTTTGCAATCGATTCTCCACTTCAAAACATAGTTAGTGATTGAATTTGGTTGTTCGGAAAAATGTTAGTTAGTGACTTTTGGCAGCAATAGAACGATTTATTAACTGTATATTATGTATATTTCATGTAAACTATATCAGTTTTAAAATACAAACCAAAAATATGAGGAATAATTATGTTTTCCATGTATTCTACAACATATTTATTAATCCGTGGTATCTAACTAGCGTGACGTCATTAATCTCTCCCCGTGGCTGTTCTATTAGAGACCGCATTGGTCTGATATTTAGAAATGTCAAAGGCTGATGACATTTTACTTTTGTCAATTATGACATTTCGCGTTGATTTTTGCAAGAAGAGGAAGAACTGTCACTTGTTTTATTATTTTCCTTTTCTATTTCACGAAAGTAAAAAGAGTTACCTATCTGATTCGTTCAGGCACACATTTTAAAGAATATCAGTAACTTTTTGGATAGAGGGATTTTATATTTGCCATGTTGGTAAAAAATAACGGTCAAAATTCAAAGTTATTCATTTTATAGACTATATCAAACATTCCAATGTGTCAGACAAGGACAGAAGAGACAGAGAAGTCTAAAATTTCCGACCTCGGCAACTAGGCACATTTGGATTGTTCTAATGGTCAGTGGCGTATCGTTTTTTGAAACGAATATAATTAGTGTAAAAGTAAATTAATTAGTAAAATTTTTACTCCATATTAATTACTACATCAACACTTTTTCGTCAGATGAGTTTTGTTATAAGGTCTAATATAATAATATAATTAATATCCCACATATACCTGTGTTGAAACGTTAGTAGGTAGTTTTCGAAAATTGCTTTAATGTCGATTTTCAATTTAAACTTTCAGTTACTTCTATATAAACTTTCAGTTACTTTTGAATATTTACAGGGTGACTCAGGCTTCCGAAACAGTTCTATATTAGGTTTGTGGTTGGTGACTTTTCTTTCAGTTTTTTTTTCGGAATATGGAAGCAATGGTAAAGGACATTTTAGACATTTTTGTAAACATAGGTGGTCGGAACATATTTTCAAACTAAAGTTCTAGATTTGCCGTTAAATTTCCATTCCAGAAATACCTAGGGTTGCCACCTGTCCTTTTTTTGAAAAGGACAGTCCTTTTTTTGAATAACTTGTCTTTTTGACTTTTTTTGACTTAAAAAGTCATTTTTATTTTCGTATTTTCCCTGAGAAAATTACCTACAGCAAAAAATTTAATTAGAGATGTTATAAAACTTATAACATAAATAAATAATTTTTTCTTGTTTAGAATAGGCAACATTATTTAGAACTTCCCATTTAATCTGAAATGATAGTTTAGGTTTTAGTTTTACCTTTTTTGATCTTAAAAAGAACTTCAAAATTAGTAATTAGTAACGATTTAGTTAGTTCGCAATCGATAACTTCCTGTGAAGTACTGTGTAATAGTTGTTCTTGTTTTAATAGATTGATTACAAATATAATTAGAAATTATTTTGATTGTGAGGGGCTTCCTTGCGGGACGCCTATGTACAATTACGACGGAAATATAAAATGTCAAAACAATACCCACCTGTGAAAAGACAAATTCGGGTAATTTGAGCTTATTTTTCCACACACTTGACACTGTTGTACCATACTGAATTCGCAGATTCAAAGGTACCTTAAACGAAAACAAAAACCACCGAAAAACACTGAAAAGTTCACTTTCGTCTTAATTCCGACTTCAAACACACCGCCAGCTAAACGTAGTACGCTATAATGGACCATGGGCCGTCGCGAGGGGGGGGTGGGACGGACGGCTCATTTCATTCTGGAAGACTAGCAGCGCCGTTGCCAATAGTTCTACACGTTTCAGCACATTAAACAGTAAACATGTCCTTTAATTGTAACGCATATATCCTCTGGTTAATAACATATTATTATGCATGCTTCTTTAAAAATAAACTATTAATTTAATTAAGAAACTGAGATTTATTGATATCCGGTAAAGGTTTTAAAGTCACCTTTTCTGCAAATCAAACTGAGTAGATAGGCGCAAATTTGAGATGTGGCAACGTCGCCTTCTCTATCTCAGTTGGTTTTTACAGTACGTAGTCAACCTCCGATTGTTTGATCGGGTTAAAATATCTAATGTGATATCTGTACTTACTAAATCTATGATTACCATACTATCCGTCGTGAATTAATAAAACCGCTGGTGGTTGCTGTGGAGTTAGTGCGGCGTCCAGTCCAGCCAATCAATTGTCTATTGCAATATATATTATAGACAGTTCGAGGTTTTGGACAGGAATGGGAAAAACCATCTAATTAAAATGTAACAGGAATTACTCGTTAATTTTTTATTATAACTAAGTGCTATATAATGTACAGTACGTCGATCCATTCGGTATTATCGGGGTATCCGTAAGGGGGGAAACAATATTCTCTGTTTATTTCTTAACCTAACTTGAAATAAAGATATTTCTTCAGAAAATGAAATACTGGGTTTAAAGGATATAGCCGGATTAATATGGAAAATCTGCCCCAGCGGCTTTTTTGACTCGCACTCAGGGGATCGATTTGGTGTCAAATCAAAATATTTCACCTAAATTTTTAGCTCTTTAACTCAAACGGTTTTCGAGATTTTCAAAAAAACCTGTTTTTTCAATTTTATTTTTATTTTTATAGTAAAAATCAGAACTAATTATTGATGATTTTTTTCTAACACTTAGAAGTCTGAGACATGAAAAAATAATATGATCATGATTCTTAAACGAAAAGCCGATTTTTAACGGAGGAAAGAAAATTAAAATCTTCATTTTTTTAATCTTTGTGAAATAATTCATTCACTAACAATAGTCAGAAAATGTCTTTTATACTTCTTTACACTCAGGAATTTTTTAGAATTTTTTGAAGTGGTGGAACAATATGAAAAAAAAAATAAAAGGTCATTTTTTTCTAAAATCTTCTGTTTTAAATAACTTATATTTTTGTTTAGTTTAAAAAAGTGTGTTAGAAAATATTTTTTCGTTAAAAATACATCCTTGCCAGAAATAAACATAAAGAGTATTATAAAAAAATTGGTCAAGTGCGAGTCGGACTCGCGCACGAAAAGTTCCGTACCATTCATTATCTATACAACATTAGACACTATATTATTATAAACTTTTTTTTAAACCTATTTAGCTGAAATTTTAAATGCGCCTATAAGTAATTTAAAAAAAATGAAGAAACACATTACTAAAAATTGTATCTATCAAAAATAAATATGTAAAAAGTAAAAATAAATATGTAGAAATATGTAAAAATAAAAAAAAACGATTAAAAAAAAGTCGCCTTGACTAGGATTCGAACCTGCCTTACTACGGCTCCAACGTCATAGCAGCGTAAAGTCTTAACGCTTTAACCACGCGGCCACCAAGGACTTGAAAGATTCTATGTAAAATTCTTACTTAAAAGATAATATTTAGTGAAAGTACTTTTTTATTTATAAACATTTATTTAATTCTGTTTTTAGTATTTGTTCTTATAGCGGCAACATAGATACATTATCTGTGAAAATTTCAACTGTCTAGCTAGCTATAACGGTTCATAAGATAGACCTTTGTGACAGACGGACGGACGGACGGACAGCGCAGTCTTAGTAATAGGGTTCCCGTTTTTACCCTTTGGGTAGAATGTAGAAAGTAGAATGTTTAGGTGGGGAGTTAATCACCGCGACCTTATAGATTTATTGTGTGTTCCTCTTTCTTGAGTTATAACGAGTTATAATTCATCATACAGTCTCAGGGCTTTAATAAAAGGCAGTATCTGAGACGGCTCCACAGAGGCGAGCTCTCCATCCTCGACATCAGACATTCATGTTCTGAAAATATTCATGGCACGAATGGTCGTCGTCTCGGCGCACTCTATGACAAGGTGTTCTGGTGTTTCCCCATTTTCCCCACAAATCTACATTCGCCGTTGTTTCTCCTCAGCTTCAGCCTACTGAGGTGTTAGTTGGGGAGACTACCCTTTGAGGGAATGCGGCTCGGGCCCCCCGAGGGAGCATTCCCATATCTATCACATACTATCGCGAATCAAGCAGAATCGGGCGATCCCGAACTAAGTTCTTATCTATCACATGTCTTCTTAACTACTTAACTAGCACACGCTATCGCGAAAATAACTTATTACTTTACACTTGTTCTTGTGCGATTTTGTAGCTGTGTTTTCCTTTTTATTTTGCAAAATAAAAATAACGGGAAATATGTGATTTTTCATTGGAGCATTAAATTTGACAAAGAAGGATGGATGTATAGATTTCTGTACCATCGAATAGAAATAGAACTAAGCTAGTTGGAGCATCCAAAAGAACATGAAAAATTATTCTGGCCAAACTAGTTAACTCAAAATCACAAAAACTCTAGTTCCCTAATGGTTGTATTAAGGGGACGATAAGGCAGCTGAGTTACGAGAGGTGCCCGAAACTGCCACTTTTTTTGGCAATTATTTCAAAGATGAAGTTACTCGTACAATAGACATCGGTAATATTGTGTCAACTTTCAACTTTCGCCCATGCTAAAGCAAGGAAAAATGAATTTTAACATTTTCATGTTCCTATTTACATTGTTTATTTTAATTTAGTTAGTTTTGTTGTTTTTTGTTTTTTTTTATTTATTTGATATTTTATATGTTTTGAGTTACATATTCTGTGTTGCAGTAATAAATAATACTATATAAAAATTAATTTGATAATGTTATTTCTAACCTAAAATATGAGTGCATATTATCCAGATTAGTATATTATTAAGTATTGAAATATGTAGGTGTAATAGGGGGCCCGGTAAAATTTTTGCACACAGGCCCGTGAGTCTGTTGTTACGCCACTGCGGAACCGTAATAAAAAAAATGAGTCCGAGAAGATTTAAAAAAAAAGATTTTAGAAAAAAATTAGTTTTTATTTTTTTTTCATATTGTTCCACCACTTCAAAACATTCTAAAAAATTCCTGAGTGTAAAGAAGTATAAAAGACATTTTCTAACGATTTTTAGTGAGTGACATATTTCACAAAGATTAAAAACATGAATATTTTAATTTTCTTTCCTCCGCTAAAAATCAGCTTTTCGTTTAAGAATCATGAACATGTTATTTTTTCATGTCTTAAACTTTTAAGAATTAGAAAAAAAATCGTCATTAATTAATTTTGAATTTTACTATAAAAATAAAAATAAAATTAAAAAACAGGTTTTTTTGAAAATCTCGAAAACCATTTGAGTTAAAGAGCTAAAAATTTAGGTGAATTATTTTGATTCGACACCAAATCGATTCCCTGAGTGCAAGTCAAAAAAGCCGCGGGGCAGATTTCCCATATTAATCCGGCTATACCTTTTACGAACGTGTTTTTAATTGTATAATTTTTGCTTAAAATGAGAAAATATGCACTCTAAATTCAAGCAAATAAGTTTGAAGAACTAAGTTAAATCAACTATAATATATCATAATTTATCTGAACATTATAGTCGTTTCATATCGGACTGAGACTGTTTAACTATTCAAGCACGAAATTGCCAACCTAAAAATAACGTCAGACGCTTAAATCCCTTCTAATACAAATGCGCCATGAGGCGCTTTAGTTATCGCTGAATATTCATGAGACGAAATTGTTTGGATAATATGCGTAATCAGCTGTTATTGATTTATAATATAACAAAGTTGCATCGACCGGTATAGCCAGGTTTGTTTAATATGTAAATCCCTTATTCTAACCAGGCAGCCTGAACGGATATCCCAAGAGAATACAGAAATCCCTTCTTCCCCTTTAATGGACAATAAAATAAACTCACCGGCCAAAAAAACGGGTACTAAAAACTAGTCTCAATTTCAAAGTTGGATTTCTCGCGAACCACTCTTTAGATTTTGATGATTTTTTTTTAATTGTAAATTCATTCCTTCTTAACGGATGCTACGTCAGAAATTTTTATTCCGAATTTATTTTGAGCATATACATGGCACAACAATAAGACGAAGTTTTTTGCCAAACTTTGTAACACCCTGTAACAGGCTGTAAAGTACGCGTTTGGGTCTAAAACATATTATAAAATAATCACAATCGGTTCTTCAAATTTTTTTTGTCCAAAAATTTCCTCGGCACCCCCCTGTCGATTTTGTCAAAAATGAAAATGTCTCAGATTGCCACTAAAATATACTTACAGATAGCTAATTTTACATAGAATCTACTGACAGAAACCGTGGAATGATATCTCTAATAGATTTTAAGCAATTTGAGCAAATGTGCGATTTACCAGCAAATATCTCGAGAACAAAATGTGCAAATCTCGAAAACGAAACAGTTTTGTAAAGTACGCGTTTGGGTCTAAAACATATTATAAAATAATCACAATCGGTTCTTCAAAATTTTTTCGTCGAAAAATTTCCTCGGCACCCCCCTGTCGATTTTGTCAAAAATGAAAATGTCTCAGATTGCAACTAAAATATACTTACAGATAGCTAATTTTACATAGAAACTACTGACAAAAACCGCAGAATGATATCTCTAATAGATTTTAAGAAATTTGAGAAAATGTGCGAATAAATCGATACATTTAGCAGCGAATATCTCGAGAACAAAATGTGCAAATCTCGAAAACGAAACTAGTAGCTATTGCTAAATCAAATCACATTGTAGCCTCATCTTTTGTGAACATTTTGTTTTTTTAATCACGACATTATCTCTGTTTGAATTGGAGATACACTGCTTTAAAACGAACGTCTCGGAAAAATGCTTCGCAGGCAAAAAGTTTTATGTGTAAATATCAGGGCATAGGCGAAAACGGATTTATGAGTATTTGCAATATGACATCAACGGTTGTCAAATTAAAAAAAAAATGCCATTATCTATGACGGATGTTCTCGTATTGTGGCTTTATTTGAGGATGGCCAAAGTCAACGTTATGTGTCCGATACCCGGGATATACCTCGAACAACAGTCCAGGATGCCTGTAATCGGTATATGGAAAAAGGAAATTTCACCAGGCGAGTGGGTTCCGGAAGAAAACGGAAGACAAATACAATTGACGATCGCTTTATTGCCCTGAATACTTTACGAAATCGTAGAATTACAGCGTTTCAGAATCAACATCTGCTACAAGCCGTGCGTAGAACTCAAGTCAGTGGGAGAACAATCCGACGAAGACTAAAATAAAACAGCTTGTCTGCAAGGAGGCCTGCCACAGGACCCCAGCTACTTCCAAGACATCGTCGAGCAGGTCTTCAGTTTGCGCGTTTACATGTGAATTGGGATATTGAGCAATGGACTGAAGTCTCTTTTCACGGATAAATCGCGGTTTTGCCTGCGAAGCATTTTTCCGAGCACGTTCGTTTTAAAGCAGCGTATCTCCAATACATACAGAGATAATGTCGTCATTAAAAAAATAAAATGCTCACAAAAGATGAGGCTACAATGTGATCTGATCTAGCAAGAGCTTCTACAGCTGCTGCACCCTACAGGGTGTTACCTAGTTCGGGTAAAAAACTTCGTCTGATTGTTGTGCCCTGTATATGCTCAAAATAAATTCGGAACAAAAATTTCTGACGTAGCATCCGTTAAGAACGAATTAATTTACAATTTAAAAAAAAAATCATCAAAATATAATGGAGACTGGTGCGCGAGAAATCCAACTCTGAAATTAGGACTAGTTTTTAGTGGTCGTTTTTTTTTCGGTGAGTGTTTATAAAAACACAAGATTTGCATAAATTTTACTACACCGAGTAAATTTTGTCATAATAATTGTAGGGTTCAGAGGAAAAACACGATAAGCGCCAACAACGCGAAGCTTCCATTGATGCGGGTGATGCGTCGCATTTCTTCAAAATATTGAAATACGTTTTTATTTAAAAAAGTAATTGAGATCTCCTACAGGCTTGGTGCATTTCAGTTGATTTCAACAATTTCCGACCGCAGCGCACTCTACGGCAGAAACCAGAAATTATCAATATATAGTTCACGCGCCGCGCCACGCCGCGCCGTCATGTCGATCGCATTAAAATAATATTAAAATCGGGGTTTTGTAATAATATTTAAGTATTTTGGTTTTTTTGCTAGTGCAGTTATTGAGACTATAAAACACTCAGATACGAGGTTTATGTGATGTAACGCTGTTTCGGGTAGTAAAAAATATGTGAAAAAGAATTCGAAGTAGGCGTGTTGTGACAATTTCAAATCTTAATAAAATTGCCCAAAAAAATGTTAAGGCGTAAAGGAAAGTGTAATTAAGGCGTTGTTGGGTGCAATAAATTCACAACACAACTTTCCCGGATATTCAACTTTCCCGAAACAACATTTTATAGCATTTTTTAATTATATTTCTTGTAAAACAATAACCAACAAGTATACACATTCATCAAACTATTTCTTGAAAAACTTATATAAAAGAGGGCCAGAATACTTCGTTTGTCTTATCGATTTTCAGGAAAAAGCTTTTTATATAATAAATTATTCATTCTAGTCTAAACGCCTGTCGGGTAAACATTGTGAGAGTTCATTCTACCTATTCGTCAAAATAATGCGTAATATTATTTGCTTATTGACAAAAGAAGATCATAAAGAAACATAAATTGTTTGATGTTAAGTAAAAAAAGTATTACTAAATGAGTTGTTCAACATTATTTGATGAAATAGTTAAAATAATTGATATTTACTTAATTTTTTATTTTGTGTGTATACATATTTATGAAAAAAGAAAAAATGAAGTTGATATATAACAGTTATTATATAACTGGTTGAATGTTGAATTCATTTTTGCTTTTGTCAACTTTCGTTTAGCTGAAGTCAGTTATTAAAAAAAATTGTCTTTAAAAAGCTACTGTGAACCACGGAAAACACAAATTTTCCTGTGGAAATGCGTAATTCCCAAATTTCGCACTTTAGAATAACTGAAATCTGCTATAAAAAAAATACATTTTGCGTTTTATTTTTAATATTTTTCAGAACATATAAACACAAAAATTTTCCAGCAGAAATAAGCTGTTTTCATTTTCTGAGGAAATGTATGAGACTTTAGAATAGCTGAAATCAGTTATATAAAAAATAAATATATTTTTAGCCGACCATACCAATAGGTATGGTAGGCTATTAAGATCGGTAAAATAAGTTTTTTTAATTTCACTCAAAATGAGTTATTTGGGTCATAAATGACTTAAATACAAAATATTTTCATGGTGTCTGTCTGTTTGTCTGTCTGTCTGTCCGTCTGCCGTCTGTAACGTGATAACTCAAAAACCGCTGAACCGATTTTAACCAAATTTGGAACAAAAATACTGTAGCACCCGAGAATCTGGCTATTAGTTTTTGGTGTGGGTGGGAGGTTGGTAAGGAGGTATGGGAGTGGGTTAAAAATTTAAAAAATTCGTAACTCCAAAATTACAGTAGCTAGCGAAACGCGGTTTTCAAATTAAGATTAGGAATAATATTTGCAACAAAATTTGTAATATCAATCAGTCAAAGTTGCAGTTTTCGAGATATTAACATATTTTAGTATGGGCGGCTATACGTGCCTCCCGGCGCCAATTTTTGCCTTTTAGAAGCATCCACGAATTGAGGAAAATAAAAAATTTCCTGCGGAAATAAACTGAATCCATTTTCTGAGGAAATTTAATAGACTTCAGAATAGCTGAAATCAGTTATATAAAAAATAAACATATTTTTGCCTTTTAGAAGCGTTTACAAACTCAGGAAAATTAAACATTTCCTGCAGAAATGCTTGATTCTCATTTTCCATTTTTGTAAGCATAAATAAATAAAAAATTATCTTTTTATCACTTTTGAACCAAAAATAATTTAAAAGTGCCTAAAATGCTAAACAATCTAATAATAAATCTAATAATATTTTTACAAAATCACAGGTAATTATTAAAATATAAATACCACAGCTTAACACCCCCCACAATGAAAAGCTAACCAAAGGAACCCAAATTCTAACCAATCTAATAATATTTTTGCAAAATCACAGTTAATTATTAAAATATAAAAACCACAGCTCCACAAAGAAAAGCTAACCAAAACAACCCAAATGTTAACCAATCTAATATTTTTGCAAAATCACAGTTAATTATTAAAATATAAAAGAAAACTGCATGATCCAATGCTTTTTTGCTTTGAATCAGCCCTATTTACGTAAAGCTTTAATAAAAAACAAGAATAAGTGCGACATTCCGAGGTACTTATAGTTTACAAGAACCTGTATTATCTATTCTACAAGAATTTTATCCCTCGAAAGATGTTTTACCCCACCCAGCACCCCTATTCGCTCCCGGGTCCCGTCAGCTTCTAAACTGAAAAATGTATGAAAAAGAAAGTGCACAAAATGACATTGACATATTTCCGCAGAAATTGTTCTTATGTTTAGAAAAATGTCTGAAATACACCCCGAAGACTAGTTTTGATGTAACAGATTTCGGCTATACTAAAGTCCGAAAAATGAAAATGACGCATTTCAGTAGGAAAATTTTTGTATATTTGTACTCCTAACGCCTTCTAGAACGCATATATAAAGTCATTTTTTATATAACAGATTTCAGCTAAACGAAAGTTGAGCCCACAAACCTCGTACCTGAGTGTTGTATAGTCTCAATAACTGCACTAGCAAAAAACAAAAATACTTAAATATTATGACAAAACCCCGATTTCAATATTATTTTAACGCGATCGTCATGACGACGCGGTGCCGCGCCGGCGCGTCGCGTCGGCGTGAACTATATATTTATAATTTCTGACTTCTGCCGTAGAGTGCGCTGCGGTCGGAATTTATTGAAATCAACTGAAATACACCAAGCCCATAGAGCAACTGAAATTTTCTGTTTATAAAATGTATACACCATTTTTCCCCTTGTTTTTGATAGAAATTTAAATGTGTTTCATAATGTTTGCCATAGTACATTGTTAAAATAGGAGCGACCCTGAAAGCTTGATTAAATGCTCAAGTAAACCGTACGTTAGAAATTTCTTGTTGTTTCCAAACATATAAAACTGTTTTGAATAGAGTTCCAACGTTAACTTATTAAACTAAATACAATGTAAGCTATTTCTAACGCCACAGCAAAACAATCTTTCAACGCCTCAATTACGGGTAGGTATGTTTTCAACCCTTTTGGAAAACGAACAACTTCAATAATAGAGATTATTTACTGAAAACACAAGCCAACCATTCTGACAAGAACTTTGAATAAAATCCTCCAGTTTAAGAGACGGTTCTAAAGGAAATAATTACTGTTGGTTTCTCTAAGAAATTAATTCGGTTTCCAGACGTAAAATAATATTTTCGTAATGAACGCTTAAAGGGTCGGTATATAAATGTCCGAATAAGAAACCCTAATTCGTTTTATATTTAACTAGAGGTTAACAAATTACAATTAGTAGGTATAATTGAGTTAATCTGTTTAGATCATTATCAAGCAAGCAGGTATTATTACTTTTAAAAGTAGTATTTTATTATATCAATATGACACGAAAGATATTTTGAAAAAATACCCTCAGCTGCAAAAAAAACGGAACGGAAAAATTTTTGGTCTAGTTTAAAATGTTATATTTTTTACCTTTTAACCTTACAATTTCGGGTGGTTTTTAGCTTAAATATTACTTGTTTTTTTTAATTAATTAATAATTCAATTTAATTAATTAATAATTCAATTTAATTAATTAATAATTCAATTTAATGAATTAATAATTCATTGAATTAATTAATAATTCAATTTAATTAATTAATTAATAATTGAATTGAATTTAATTTAATTTGATTTGGTTTGATTCGATTCGATTCGATTCGATTCGATTCGATTCGATTCGATTCGATTCGATTTGATTTAGTTAAGAATTTAATTAATTAATAATTAATTTAATTAATTAATCTTCTTCTTTCTTCTTCTTTGGGTGCCATGTGCTATGCCGCACGTTGGCGATCATTCGTCTGTTTTATGGCTATAAGATGACAAGGGTGCCCTCTTCGGCTCGTCGAAATATGGTTGCGGCGTCAGGTATGCCACTCCAGTTTCTTATGTTGCGAAGCCAAGAATGCTGTTTTCGATCCGGTCCCCGTCGGCCTTCGATCTTCCCTGCAGTATCAACCTGGGTATGGAGTATTGACGTCCCCTTAATATTTGTCCTAGATATGATAATTTGCGTTGTTTTATGGTATCCATTAGTTGTCTGTCTACTCTGGCTCTTCTTAGGACTTCATCATTTGTTGTATGTTCCGTCCAGGGTATGCGCAGCAATCGGCGAAGTGTCCACATTTCGAAAGCCTCAATTCTGTTTATTGATTTTACCTTAAGTGACCAAGTCTCAGCGCCATACAACATCACAGGCCACACATACGATTGAATTACCCGTATCCTGGTATGTAGCGGCATATTTCTATGCAGGAGCAAATCCTTTAGTTTAAAGAAGGTTGTTTTTGCACGGAACTTAATTAATACGGAAATTAATTAATAATTAATTTAATTCATTAATAATTTAATATTATCTTTTTAATCGTTTGTTTTTATCTTTAATATTACTTATATAGCAGTAATTTAAAGTAATTATTTAATAATTTAATTTAATTAATTCGATACAAGTAATAGTTAAGATAAAAACCACTAGAAATTTGTTCATTCTTTTCAATTGCCATATAATTGACACATTGTTTTATTGAAAAAAGTATGGCTCTAGATCCTTTTTTAATCTAAATGAAAAAGCGCTACTAAAATTTGCAGTGAATGATAGAAAAATTTGATTATAAACTATGTGTATAACTTTGACCGCGAATAACTTTTAAAGGAATGTTTTTAAGGAAAAAAACAAAGAGACCTTTTGTTGTAGAGCGCAAAATTTTGTATTAGAATATGTCTTTGTCGAAGCTATAGGTTCGTTTGCTTTGGAGATAAAATATTAAATACAAAAGGTCAGAAAATCCCATGTTATTTAAATGGGAAAAGTATCATGATTTCTGCACGGTTTAAATTAAAAAATTATGAGTTTGTTTACGTTGGATAATTTTTTTAGACCAAAAACTAAAAGTTCAGAGGGCGGCAGCAAAAAAAATCAACTTGGGAAATAACGGACACCCTAGTGTATTACAAGGCGAGTCTTAAATAAGTACAAATATTTTTAGGAATAGTATATTTCGACCCAAGAAACACGGATTTTAGTTAAAAAACATAATTTCTCGATAATATGGCAAAGAAAAGATCCATTCTGAAAATATGAGTAAAAATCATCATCATCAAAAAACAGCTTAATGTCAAGAATAAGGTTAGGATTAATACTCGAAATAAAAAGCCACTATAAAACAAAGTAGTATTTGGAAAATAAAAACGCTACAATTCATCCCAAATACCAAAGCGATAGTCTAAGAGCAACGTTTTCGAGAAAGTATTTAAGAAAGCTGACTCTTTGATATGTCTTTTACTATGTTCTCTGGAACAGCATGCGGCCCATCTGCCTGCCGACACCCGTTGCGCTCACTACTGCGCATCGGAAGAAGATCCTATATTTTTTTTTGGATTTAGTCCGTTAAATTCTAGTATTGAATATAAATCGAATAAGTATCCATAGCGCAGCGCGTAGAGTTTCTGACAACAACCAAACCGAGGATTCAGAGTTCGCGACCGGGTTAGGTCAAAAGCTTTTTAATTTTATTTTCGTTTATATTCTGATAGTAAAGTATTAATTTTTTTTCTGAATCACCAGAATTATTTAATACTTTACTATCAGAATATGAACGAAAATAAAATAAAAAAGTGTTACCCTGACCCGGTCTCGAACTCTGACTCCTCGCTTGATAGGCGGACCCTCAACGCGCTGAGATATGGAGACTCGGTCGGTTTATATTCAAGGACTAATAAAAATATAGGATCTTCTTTCAATGCGCAGTAGGGACCGCAAAGTTTACCGGCAGCCAGACGAGCCGCATGCTGTTCCAGAGAGCATAGTAAACGATATATTAAAGCGCCAGTTTTCTTAAAATACTTGTTTTCCCGACGTTGCTATCTCTCGTACTGTGACGATTATTTATTATTTACAACGAATTTCTTTTGTATAATCGATTCATCTACACTGGCTACTCATACTATTTCAGAACATACTTTCCTTCAAATTGTATTTTCTTTGGCGTTGAAAGAAGTACGTTCGTTCCGTTTGCTTCAAGACAAATTATCGTTTTGTTGGCGGAGAGCTGGCACGCGAATAAAGCGAGCATACCACGTGAAAGAGAAATAAAAATGTTACTTTTATTTTTAGAACATATCCATTTCCTTAAAAACTACTCGATGCTATTTGATAAAAATGTTTTTAACCTGGGAAGTTTTATTGTAGCCAGCATTAATTTTGTTTCCAGGAGGCAGTGAAGAGATTTTCGGTACTTATTTATCCAATCAGCTAACACCGATAGAATTATTCGGCATCTTATTCTAAGCAAAGTTTATACAGGGTTGCTCACCACATACGACACGGAGTTGTAGCCAAACAATTAGATTTTTACAAATTGTAAGTTTTGGGTTCGTTGAAGGACTATTTGAGCTCTAATTTAAAAATATTTTTAAAAGATACAGAGTGTCCCAAATAAGTAAAAAATAGTATAGTTGTATTTTTTAAAATAGAACACCCTGTATATTTTACGAGAATCAAATGCACAATTTAATTGTCTATCAAATAATTATATTAGACTATTTTTACCTATCTCTTCAAGTTTTCATAGAAAATGCATTTTCTTATAATTTAGACCTCATTTATCACTATACCTATGGAATATTGACATTTTAGATTGTTTTTAAAGATGTAACAAATTTTCAAAAGGTACCAGATACTAATATTATCGATATAGTTCGCTTATTTCATTAAAATATAAAAAAAACTGTTTAAATATATTTTTAAAGAGGACCAATTGATATATGATCCCAGTATTCAAAACTAGATTAATTGACTGTTTACGTTGATTAATAATAATTGCTCCAAATACTACAAAACTGAATTTTGTATGTGTTTTATTAGACAGTGTGGTAAAAAGTAACTCCTTATAAATTTTATTTCATTTTTTGACGAATGCTTATTTATAACAACAGAGACGTTCATTTTCATAACTTATTTTTATAAGTATTGATTTCTGACTCAAATCCAGATTTATTTAGAATAATTTATTAATTAAAACAATTAAATATGTAATTAACTAATTTTTGGGCGGAAATAATGGTGGTATATTTAATTGTTATACATACTCTTTTACAAAGATTTAAATAGTTTTCTTTTTGTAAACAAATAGGCTTGCAATATTATTATTTTTACCACCTGTATATTTTGTACATATTATGTTGCTTTAAAAATATCTAAAATGTCAATATTCCATGGGTATAGTGATAAATGAGGTCTAAATTATAAGAAAATGCATTTTCTACGAAAACTTGTAGAGATAGGTAAAAATGGTGTAATACAATTTGATAGACAATTAAATTGTACATCTGATTCTCGTAAAATATACAGGGTACAGTAATTTAAATTAAACAAGTTATTGCCGTTTAAATCTAGTAATTTTTAATAGAAATTTTTGGACACTCTATATAAGGTAGTATAAATTTTATAATTGCAACACAATATCTGATCAATAAATAATCTTCAGTAAATATTTAGTATTAAAAACTTTGAAACCCTTGGAGAAATGAAGCCTTAATTTTTTTTCTGCAATTTCTTAACTTGAAAATATTTCAAAAACGGTAAGGTTTAAGTTCTGATTTACCCCTGTATAAGCCGACCTAACCGAACTATATAGTCTAGAGCTAGCAACGTTTTCGAGAAACTATTTTAAGACGTCTGGCTCTTTGATATATCTTTTACTATGCTCTCTGGAACAGCATGCGACCCGTCTGGCTGCCGATACCCGTTGCGTTCACTACTGCGCATCGAAAGAAGATTTTTTATTAATTTAGTCCTATCAATTTTAGTATTGAATATAAATCGAACATGTCTCCATAGCGCAGTGCGTAGAGTTTCCGACCACGAACCGATGATTCAGAGTTCGAATCAGGGTCAGGGTAAAGACTTTTTTATTTTATTTTTGTTTATATTCTGATAGTACAGTATTGAATAGTTCTGGTAATTAAAAAAAAAACAAATATTTAATACTTTACTATCAGAATATAAAAGAAAATAAAATAAAAAAGTCTTTGCCCTGACCCGGATTTGAACTCTGAATCATCGGTTTGTTGTCGGAAACTCTACGTATGGAGACATGTTCGATTTATATTCAATACTAGAATTTAAAGAACTAATAAAAATATAGGATCTTCTTTCAATGCGCAGTAGGAAACGCAACGTTTACCGGCAGCCAGACGGGCCGCATGCTGTTCTAAAGAGCATAGTAAAAGATATATCAAAGAGCCAGACGTCTTAAAATACTTGTTTTTCCGACGTTGCTAGCTCTCATACTAATATAAGCCATTAAAATAAAAAAAAATAATGCCAACAAATTTAACTACACTCTATGCCTAGATTAGCTATTTCAGCTATTAAGGTAAGTACGGAATTCCTTCTGCTACATTTGTTAGCATTAGATTCTCTGAAAGTGCATAAAGTGTAAAATTAGACGTAAATGTCGATCTAATGAATTAAGTCCTGAAATGCCTGGATAATCATTGTACGTGCTAAGTATTCTGTTCGAATCTAGAACCAAACAAACCAAATCTCCTCTTAAAAGGTATGATTTAGGCGAATAAACGTAGGCACTAGAAACTTGCCTACTCTGGCTTCGTAATCCTCCGGAAGATTTTAAATATTCATGCCGATTTGCGCACCGCAAATTTCAAAGTTTATCGCTAAAATTTTAACGAATCATTAATTATTCAAATTCTCTCTGGAAGATTAATTCGACAATATGCGTATTCGAAAACCATATTTATTTATTCTAATTTTCAAATAATTTATTTATAAACATCGACAAGCATTAAAAAGGAGTATAATAATTAGGTATGATTTATGTATTATACTATAATACTCGTAATTTTTTAACTGGGAATATTTTCAACAATCGCAGTTTTAAAGATATATTATTTTATTAAAATATACTAGTTGAAGCCTGGCGCATCCGCAACGACAGAAAAAAAAACTTTTTATTTTTTTTAATTAAATGAAAAACAAAAAATCCGGCGCCGACAGTTTTTAGAAGAGCCAAGTAGCTATCTTTTAGTAAAAAAGCAACTTTCTAGAGCAAGTCGTTACTTAAGTAGAGACGACACAGATAAACATTAGCATTTTATATATGTAGATTTTTTATTTAGAATATACCGACATAATAAGTTTGTTTTTGAAATGAAACTTCTTTACGCGCGATGGGACTAAACATTCAAGGCCATGACACTTCACGCATACTTCACGGCCTTGTCAAACGAGCTAGCAAGAAAAAGTGTTATAAGGATCGCATAATCGCGCAAACACCAAAAAACATTTGATTTAAAGTTAAGAAAATCATTATAATAAATTTGATACTGTACCTGATGGTGTACCATTATCCTCTGGCTGTGTGCTAGGAAGTAAATTTTCATGGATATTTTTATCAAGAGGTTTGTAGCTATCTAGCTCATTTGCCAGCTCAGAATTAGAATTATTACAGTTAAGTAACCCGCATTTTCATTGGAGAACGTTGTTATGTTTATTTCAAACCAATAATCAACGAAAATATTCGTATAATTTAACTAAATTACTGTAAATCACTATAAAAATAATGAACAAAACGTGTCAACTTGATGTAAACAAAATCAGACTACCCACAGCATAGAGAAATATAAAATAAAAGAGTTCCATAGTCAAAAGTTGGCAACACGTTTAACGAGGATCGATTGTAGCGCACCCTTGAGCCCTAACTGGACTAATAGAAATATGACAGAAGTAATCGGTAAAATAGGTATCTGCATTACCTACCACAAAAAAGGCGGGCAATTTAAATGTGAATTTAAAATTTTATGTATTTTTAAAAATATTACGAAATCAAACTGCAAAAAATATAATGAAAATTTATGTTTAAAAGCGGAATATTTGAAAAGTATAAACTACTAGCGTGTACCAGCGACTTCGTTCGCGTCGAATTAATCATTTGTAATGATGATGATAAAACAAAGCAAGAATTTCCATTAACGTACAAACTGGATAAAATTTTCTCACATTTATGTCAGCGTGAGAAAAAACAATATGGAATATGGCGATATTATTATATAACTTGGTAATATTTGGGGGTAGTTTCATCTCGTTAAAATTTGACTTTCGAAAAATCCGTTGGCCAAAAATAAGTTTTTACGTCAAGCAGTATAAGCAGAATCGTGGTTAAGAAATTACGCAACTTTTTGGAACACCCTGTATGATTTTTTAAAAAATTTCAAAATATGTAAAAAAACCAAATAAATTATGCTTGTCTAAGCGTTTTCCCGAAAGACTAACCGTTTCTTAAATAACAAATATTGTAATATTTGAGGGGCGTTTTCACCCTCTTGGAATTTGAGATTCGAGAAACCGCTCCTTATTGAACCTCTACACCCCACAGTCAATCCGTTTGCCAAAAATCAGCTTTAAACGTCAAGCAGTTTAAGCAGAATCGTGATTACTCAATGGTCATATTTTATGAAACACCCTGTATAAATTTATAAAAAATCTTAAAATATGTAAAACAACGAAATTATATGTCACTTTTTCAAATATGTCTACAACATGTTCTACAAATCATTCAATTTAATAGCCTGGCTGTTAGTAAGAAGTTTTACTTCAAATATGGGCCCATAGTGCACACTGTTTTATTTTATAAAAATGTGGGCTACGATTTTTGAGATACTTGACTAATAATTCATGTTCAAATTTTATTTTACGGTAAAAAAAAATTTGTGACTTTCTACAGGGTGAGTCTTAAACAAGTGCAAATATTTTCAGGGTTGGGAGATTTCGATGTAAGCAATATATTTTCTCTTTACCGTTTTTCAAATAAGTCCAAAATAACCGAGTTGTTTTACTTTGAAAATTTCACACCTCTACTTTTCAACCAATAACATGCTTTAATGTTGACTAGTTACCATGGCAACTGAAAAAATTTCCGGAAATTTTTTCGAGGCGCCACGAAACTTTAGTGGAAATTTTTTGACAGTTGAAAAGGTAAACATAAGATCTACAATCATAATGTGAATGAACTACAATGTCTATATATTGAAATATTACCCATTTGAGTTTTAGCATTTGATGTAACTAAGGTTGGTAATATTTTTTATTTAAGGAAATATGTTAGATATACCTACATATGAATTTCTTCGAAATTGCCATGTTCTAAAAAATATAGTTCTGCCGCCTTTATTTAACTAAAGCTGGTATTTTTCTATTTAACGAAATATGATGGATATATCTATATGATTTTTTTAGAATTTATTTCATGTTGAATTATCTTCAATGCCAAATCTTTAATGATATCGACTAATATAGCAAAATAATAACGAAACACATTTAGTAATTATAGGTTTTATTAATATTAAAAACACAATTATTGTAAATGTTTGTAGGCTGGCTTGAATTGGTGGTTTGAATCTGGGTATTTTCTGTTTTATTTTGCATTGTGCTCTGATCATGATTGAACTGGCTAGTACTTGATGAAATGCTCCTCATGGATTCAATCATCTGTTGATGATGTTCAGCGTCCAACTGTAAGTAAGGTTTGATCGACTGACTATTACTATGTCCAGTAATTTTAATGAGCTGTTGTTCACCAACTCCTTTCTTGGCCAAATTCGAAACAGCTGTTGCTCTTGCAGAATGATTGGTTATTTTAACTTTTTTAGTGTCAATTCCTATATCTGAAGCTGCTGATTTAAACCATGAAGATACAATGTTCTTACCAACTGGGCTATTCTTGTACCATCCTTTCGAATTGGGTTGATTCCAGTATGGGTTTGGTGTTAAGAATAGTCTGTCGGTTTGAATAAGATTTCCCCTTTTTTCCATCAACTTTCTAAACAAGCGAACCGGACACATTTGTGGATTTTCGAAATTTCTAATCAACCATTTACTATCCGACAGTTTTTTAGAACCACCTTGTGTGGTTTTAGAGAAAATTGGATTATATTCTATCCGACCTTTTGGGTTTCCGAAATTATCAGTTTCTTCTTTGAAGTATTGGATACAAGCAGAATGTCCTTCCCCTCCTCTCCATGCCAGCTCATGTGAAACTATGTGAAAAAATTTACGCTGCAACCCATCTGGAGTATTTTCATCCCACATTTCAATAATTTTTTTGTATTCGTCACTGGTTAAGGCTGAAGCACTCACTTTTCTTTTTGCTGAATCTCTCTGTAGTATTTTGCGCTTAGCATCGCGTGCAGCTCTGGCGGTCACAAATTCCACATCAGAAAACGGATTAAATTTTATTTTATATTTTTCGTAATAAATTTCTTGCAACTGCTTAGCAGTAGAGTTCCACATCACTTTGACCACACTTTCCTTATAATCTTCAAAATTTTTCTTTTTCATATTAAATGCGTAGTCCTCCAGTATAGTAGCCAGCTGTACTACACTCATACACTCATGAATATTATACGACTTTTCATCACAAAATTCAACAAACTGTTTCCATACACTTGATTTTGATTTTCGGGTGTTGTTTGAAGGTTTTTCTTGAAGGTAATTTTGAACTTCTTTTTCAGGCCATTTAATTTAATTTAATTTAATTTAATTTAATTTGGATTTAATTTAGTTTAACTTCGTTTTTAACTCCATGTAATTTTGGATTTGATCTCCATTTTACCTTTTTGTACTGCTGGATCTATTATTCGTTGCCGTTGCTGCCGTTTCTTCTTGCCATGAGGTCCCTACGTCACCCTTTGAATAAGAGGTCACCCGTCCGTGTTCACCATGTGGTTCTGAGCTAACCATCACCTCATCACCTAGCTCATTTGATCCAGAAGACCTTCTGAGACCGACCACTATGGGATATTGAAGCCAGCTCACCGTCCGCCGTCCGCCGTCCGCCGTCCGCCGTCCGCCGTCCGCCGTCCGCCGTCTCCATAAGCAGTCAAAAGTCAGCAACCATCTGAGTCACCGACCACCGAGATTCTGGAATGTCCTGATTAGTACCCATTTCATTTCATTTTACTGTTTATTGAGTTTAACTATTTAATTTGCGTATTTAAGATAGTTGTAGTTTAACTTCTTTAGACTTTTTTACTTGCGGCTCGATCTGTGAACTTACTAGTAAGTATCGCGAGTACGTATTTCCGTTTTAGTAATTTATAGCGTTTTTTTATATAACTATTTTGAGATTTATGATATCGATTTAACCCTTTTAAGTTTAGACACTATCGTTCAAGTTACCACTTGTGTACTGCTGATACTTTTTGAGCTGTACTGTTTTGTAGTTAATTACTTTTCATTATTTGCCTTAGTATATAAATGTACTGAGTTATTAAGTTTATGTCAGTATAAGATTTAAATAGTTTTATTTGATATATTGGTATATTTCTAATTTAATTCGATATATTGACAACTAATTTTCCTGTTTTTGAGCCATACATACAATATTTAGAGTTTTACCTTTTTATCGTGATTTCTGCTGAACCTTCTTTATTAAATGAGTTAAGTGTTTCCTATTGTTTTATTTAGTATTTTGTTTCCCACTTTCTTTCAGAAACATCACTTTTACTCTTAGGGTCCAGAAAGTGGGTGGCGCTTATTTATATTTAATTTAGACACATTTAGTTATACACCCCCCGATTTGGGCATTGACCTGTTTAAGGAGTAAGAGTTAAATAATTAAATAATAACTATTAGTTTGTTGCTGTCTCTTTTCCTTTCTCTTTTGATTCATATTATCTCACCGTAACATAGTTTTATTTAATTTTACACAGCTATAATATAAATTATAGTTTTTCTGTTGTCATAAGAGAAAAAAGGTTTTGATATTTTGACACCCTTTTATAGCTTTTTTTGTATCAGTAAATAATTTTACATAATATTTTAATTCACCTTTCTCTTTTACCTTTCTATATTTCTTCTTCATTATTTTTATCTTATTTTCTTTTCTTTTTTTTTATTATTTTTTTTTCTGTATGACAGTGTTATCTGGTTTTATATTTTCAATTTCTTCTTTAATGACTTGTTGGTTTACTTTTCCAAATCGCGACATTTCGCTATACACTTCTTACTCTAAGTACAGACGTTTTAAAACTAGTAATAGCTTAATGACAGAATCGCAAACAAAAATGACAAAACACATAATATGTCAAAAACATCAATACCTTGGTCAACTTAACAAATTGAAATTATTTTAAAATGTCATGTTGGATTAATATTTTTTTTTTCAAATTTAGGTGTGAAATTTTCTTACCGAATACCACGCAAGCTAAAATTATTCCTGGAAATTTTCTTTCGGGCACGAATATTTTAGGAAAATTATCCCTCGTCTTCGACTCGGGATAATTTTCAAAATATTCGTGCCCTCAAAAAAATTTCCGAAAATAATTTAAGCTCTTGTGATATTATAAGTGAAAATTCCCAAAAATATGATTTTTTTCCTTAAATTTTGACAACCACTGGATATTCTGTGGGTTTTCCTTCTTAACTACTACCTATGTTGCCATATTATCCAAAAAATATGTTTTTTTAACTAAAAACATTCTAATGAAATTTTCAAAAAAACATAATCGTGTTTCTGGGGTCCTAAAAATATTTACACTAAATTACTCAAATAGATAAAGAAGATTTTATAGTTACTAAACTCGTTGATATAGAGAACAACTTTAATATTAAAAAGTTTTGCATACCTATTTTACTATTAGAATTAAAATACTCTAAAAATAAATACCAGATATACGAGAAAATAAATTTAAACTAAAGGAACTCTGGCCGAAAGTATCGATTGAATGGAAAAATATATTCGGTAAAGCAGCACGACGAAAAATCCACGAGGGATGAAAAGTTAGTTAAAGTGGTATTAGTGGAGGTATCCATGACTAATTGTAATCTAACTTTATACTGAGAGGGGCTCTCAAACAAAACTGATGGAACGGAGGGTTCGGTAAATACACCTCGGGACCGCAACAGACAATCGAACGGACCGGATATCGCACAGTCAAACATTCTTCGGGGTCCGATTACACCCAAAGGTTTGCTTTGCATTGCGCATTTCTGGATTTTCCAATTACATCTTAAGTAGTTCACAATCACATTAATCCTACTTGGCAAATAGCACAATGAGTCGCACAAAATAAGTAAGTGAAAAATAGTGTAGCATTTTCATTTTCCAAATGCTACTTTATTTTATATTAATGTAGAATGTAGAATGAGAGAGAGGGGGGGTTAATCACTTCGACCTATTGTGTGTCCTCCTTCCTTGAGTCATCACACAGTCTATAACCCATCATACCTTTGTTGTAGAGGGGACAGGGTATTTCCCATCCTCCTCTGACAACAGTTCCCATACAGCACGTCCAAATGAAATTACGTTTCTACAAGGGAGACACACGAGAAACAAAATATGTTAAAGTGAACCTAAGTGTTCATCTAGTTCCTAGTTCTAATATATACATACGAGATACACACAGGTTTATATTGATAGAATTGTGTGATACAGTGTTTACTAGTTTTATACCGTATGCACTCAAGATTTTAAAGAGGTTTTTGTATAACGTAACAAAAATTATTAAAATGACGAAATCTGATGTCGGTATATGAGACATACAATGTATAAGTCATATGTATGTGTGATACTTCGTATCATAGTTGTGCCTATAGTACACACCTGTAAAAATGTAACGTATACACATAATATAAATATCTATATAGACACTTTGTAATAGTGTACTGTTGTGTCTACATTCTAGCATGAAATGAAGGCGTGCGCACGCGCGGATAGCCTCAGCGTAGATACACCGACCAAGTCTATCTTATGTGTCCTCTCTCCTTTCTCCTTTCTAGGAGTGGTATGTGTTAGCAGCAATTATTGTTTTATCATTCGGAAGCTCTATATAAATGTTCTGTTTGTGTGTAGTTTAAAAGAGATTTTAAGGTAAGCACAAGTTTTTAATTACCTTGTTATTCGATACCTAATTTACCAAATTTTGACTCCAGTGAATGAAAACTCCAAATATTCTCGTATAATGATAAAGAGGTTAGCTCTGCAATATATTTTTTTTAATTTGGAAATAATAAAAATCTAAATGGACCAGAGAAAGAAAGATTTAAACACTTCAAAGAACTTCTTACACTGATATTCGGTCAGTTATTGATGGATCAATATACAGATATGTTTAATATTCAATAATCACTTTCATATAAAATTTAAGGGTGAGATTGTTAATCTGGAAATAAAATACAAGTCCAACAGAGTGCTCGTTGAATGAGTGTGCTAACAAACCAACTGCTTGGAGGAAAAGAGGAGAAAAAATGACTAAACGAGAGTCCACCAAATCGTGGCGATATACCAGTGTTTACTATTTTAGTATGTTGTTATATTAGGTACTTATATTTTTAATACATTTTGATACAAATTCTGTTCTTTTACAGTGTTTTCTTACTTCTGGTTTCTGCAGTGTAAATAATTATTATTATTGTGTTATTTGCGCTATTGCGTTTCATGATATAAAGATATATAAGAATTTTATTTTTTAACCACTTAATCCATTTTATAGAAGAGAAATGGTACATTGGTAATATTGGTAATACAAAACAAAAATGGAACAATTTTAAGACTACTTCTCCTGAACTTACGACCGAGATACTTTTGGAAAATACAAAGTTTTGCCTTCCTAATTTTCGTTCTAAAAAGATATAATTTCCTAAATTCGTTCATAAGGAGTAGTTTTATCTAGTACAAGATGTATATACGAAGCAAAATACATACGTATGTACGCGGTAGTCACAACTGCAATGTAAACAGAGTATAAACGTAATACACAAGCATTGTGTATCCTCCGGCACACTGTGTATACCTTACTTTGTGTATACGTAAATGCTATACTGTGGGTACATTGTGAGGCGGACGTTTAACCTTTGTGCATACGTGTTGAACTACAATGTCTAAACGTAGCATATTTATATCGGGGGAATTGTGTCACCCTGTGTCTACATCTAATAATGTCAATACATCGTAAATGTGATTTGATGTGCTGTATGGGTTCTTCCTCCGAGGGTACACACCCCTCCACGGTTGGAGTTTGACTCCCGTGCCCCTTCACAGTCGAAGAGCTTGCCTCCGGGTTGAGGAACCCGTGAGGTCGAGGCTGGAGAATCTGTCTCCTTTTTTCTCCACCTCTTTAACTTGGTCTCTCCCGAGGTCTCTCCTTAGACCTCATACCGGTGTTGTCCCGTATCTATAATAGAGGATATGTCCCTCTTTCTCTATTGCCTCCTTGGAGAGATTTGAGGTCAATTCCTATTGTCAGGACCTGACCACAACCTTCCTCACTCGAGTTGATGACCCGCCAACTCGATCTCCTTACATTAAAGTTCTGACCCTGGATAAGGCTCAGCAGGTAGGTGGTGTCTTTCCCCTTGCTCCTCGGCAGAAAGACCGTGATTTTTATAATAAAGTTATGTGTTATTTACACTTAAATTTGGCAACGTTCTCAATTGAAAACATTTATTTGCTTTGCCGGCTATCGGCTGCTCTCAAAATGTTACATTAATTTTTTAAATTTTCAAAAAAGTTGAATAATTGATGGGTTATTATCATAGTACAAGAAAACATGGTATGCCTATGCGCATGTATAGCTCCATCTCTTTCACGAATGACGTCAGATTCGAAGCAAAATTTGAAATCGCTAAATGTTAAAGCACAGCTTTTCATAACAATTTTGAGTTAATTTCTCTATAAGCTTTTTAAATAATTTATGCATAAATTTTATTAATATTTCTTTATTAGTTGATCATTTCATAGAATGAAAATTAATATTTGTTGACTAGATGATCTTTAATTCTATGTTTTGAATACCCGACAATACTAAACCAATAAAGTCTGATATATTTTTATTTATTTCTTACTGAATTAATATAGGCTTATCGTCAAATCTCTCTTCGGACATTATTAACGGAATTAAGATGCTATAATTCCTTCTACCTTTTATAGGTAACAACTAAGTACCTAATACAAGAGAGATTTTGAGTAATAATATAAAATGAAAATGGACACCCATCGAACTACTAATAATTTATTTACATCATTAATGTCACATAATATAATAAATTTACAAGGGAACAGTTTCATCGACATCCCCCAACGCACATTTTCATATTTCTGGAGAATATCCTTCATTACCCTAACTTGTTCTTGTAGCTCTTCATTTTGCTCCTCTAACACTTAACACTTAATTTTATCTCTAAACTGATCAAGTCCATATGACCTAAAAAGTGTGTTTTTTTGTTTAAACTGCTTTATATATACAAAGTTAAACTTACTCAGGATTACTAATTCTGGTGGTAATAAAATAAAATTGCTTTGTTTAATTTAGCCATCATGGGTCTATTATTAGGTACCAGATGCTTGGTTTTCTGCATTAGTTCAAGATTGCAATTGAGGTTTTTCATATATGAATTTGAAGGTTGAGTCTCAAATGACTCCTTTAATATCTGCGTAACTTACTGTGTTATGTTGCCATTTTTTAGCAATTTGACCAGATCTTGCAGTAGTCTTAGGTTTATGAGATGACCAGTTTTTGGATTGTATTATAGCAACCTTTGTTTTATTGGACAGCAAGCAATTATCCACTGTTTAACCAAATCTTGGAAATCCGAAATATTTACTGTGGGTGTCTTTCGTTTTCCGATTAGTGTTGTAGCAAATAGCCACCAAAGGCATTTTAAGCTTTTAAAACAAATTAATACCTAGTCTAGCTACCTAAAATCAATCGTACTAAATACTAGAAACTTCTTTGACATTGTAAACATTTATAAATGTTTATTTTAACAATAAGACTGACAATATTATTTATATAATGTTTTGTATTATCTTTTGTTTGTTTGTTTGTGTACCTTGTTTTTTTTCTACTTTGTTAGTTTACCTTTGTCTACAAATTGAAAAATTTTTTGACAATAAAGGCATTTATTTATTTATTTATTTATTTATGTATCTTGAGTTATTATCAATTAATTTTAAAAATGACAAAGAGAAAATATGTTTTTTTTGGTCAGATCTACCACTCATTGAAATATTTGTACTTATTTTTGGGACGCCCTGTAGAATAGAAATATAAATTATGTAAATTAAAATATAATTTATTGATGCTTTTATCGCTGTTATTATAATTTTCAAGAGCATTTTCCGATGTACATTTCAATATTATTATTCAATATAAAATTTGCCTTTATATTTATTACAAATATTATTATGTTTGGTTACGTATGTTTAACGGGCAATTTTTAATTAATTGATGTACAGAAAACCGTTAAAATATTTAGTAATTTATGCAACTAACAATTCCACACTGTCAATTATTATGTATGTTTATGTCACTGGGAAACAACAACGTATAAATATATAATTAATACGACGTATAAGCGGTACCAATTAAACTTTTAGTTACGTAATCGAGTGCGCGAATTTTAAATTCATTGTTGCCAACCATGGACATATTCTTCGCCGCTTAGATGGACCTCTAAAGTGCCGTTCTAATTTTATTTAATAAGTGTAAAACTATGATGTAGGGTAGACGTGGGATATATTAAAATTATTATAAAAATATATAATTCTAATAAAAATGGATAAGTTATAATAATTATTTGTTAACACAAACATCCGATACGCTACTGAAGCAGGTAAGTGAAATTGACGTATCAATTCATTGCCATCCGAATCTTTGACAAGTAATAAATAAAAGCAAAAATGCAAGAAAAATATATATAATTACTTAATCTTAGTGAATTTCATAAATGATCGGTTTACTACACGTATGTATATTAATATAGTTACTTACTAGCGAAAAGTTATTCAATTATTTCACACGATTTTTGACCGAGATCTACTGCACGATACACAACTAACTATTTTACAGTCTTTTTCGATGAATCGCAATAGTGTCATTGTTAATTTAAGTTCTGCCACAATTTCCATCTAGATTTACTACCCTTATACAACTATCAGTAGTAGAATTAATAATAAACAACATAAAATTAGGTCAGTAAAGACTGACAAATCCACAAAATTTCAAATCAAATTCAAATGTGTCAAATGAATCGTCGTTAACAGAACTGTCAAGGATCCCCATCCTAGAGTCCCTTTTCCGTTCACTATGCATGAATACATGGAAATCATTATCCTTCTTTCTTAATAGCTTTAACCAAAGTGTGTAGTGTGACTGCAAGAGTCAGGTTGAGGTCATAAAGGTCAACATTTGTTCTCGTGTAATGAAAGAGCTAACTGGAATGATGAGTGGCATACTGCGATCTTCAGCGATGAAAGCCTCTTTTGTCTTCGTACTGACAGACGTACAGTTCGTGTGTGGAGACCATAGACTTAAAATAAAATATAGACTACACTATTTACATCTCAACGCGGACAGACAATATTTTTGTACACATGTTTACTTCTGGGTACAGTCGACCGAGCCTTCCTCATCCAGCCTATGTTGTCACGTCTTTAATATTATCAATATTTTTTTTCTTGTTATACACATATATTGAGATATTAATACTACAGTTTAATAAAGTAGGTTTTAATATTCCAGAGATGTATTAAATAGTCCTTTATACTACTAAATTATAAGTCGGATACTGTTTAAACAGGATAAGTTCTTTACAATATGACAACACCGATTAGAGGCGAGGGAGCCTATTCATTCATTTATTACCTTGTAGTACGTGTCGCACGTGTGCGGTAAAAGCTTTGTTGCCGCTATCTCCCCGGCTGTATTAACGCATTTTCTTAGCTTGTAGTGCTTAAGTGTTTATTTTATTGACTTTTTTCTGTTCAAGAACTATAAAATATGGTTCGCCAGTCCCAAATTCCCAGTAAAGAAATTTGACTTAAATAATCCATTTAAGTCTTGAAACGACTTTTTGACCGGTAGGCAACTCTCAATTTACCCATTGGGAGTCAGTGGCGTTGTTGTAGAAAGGCGCTTATTTAGATAATTTTTAGTAAAATGTAAAATCTGAATTTTTTCTCTTACATTACATTATTTACTTACTTACATTGTAACAAAATCATAATTATAACCCTGTTAATAATTAATAATGTTTTTATTAAAATATATATTCCGGTTTATTCTAAAATTATCTTCAGAATCTAAAATAACATACAAGAATTTTAGAATGATATTACATTATGAAACAATATTTTTAATATACCGGGTCGTCTAAAAGTGGCTCACCCCTATAACTTTTTATTTTTTCAGATAAAAAAAACAGATTTGTATGTTAGTAGGTATATGATATAAATTAGATTTATTGACGTATTCAATTGTTTTTGGTCTCTTCCTGTTTCACCGAAATGATTACATCTTTTGATTTTTAAAGGCACCCTCGGTATATTGCTACTTTATTAGATAAAAAATGATACTCTGAATAAAATGACTTTTGACATTGTCGCTTAAAAACAAATCCTATTTTAAATTTCAATCCAGGGTGCCATGGTGTTGTTAAAAACACTAAGTTTTAATGAAGGAGCCTTGGAAAAATAGTTTTGATCGGCTAATGGGTTTCGTGTCTTGTCTAGGCCGGTTAAAAGATGTACAAATCCTATTTTTAATCATACATATGTCAATTTTTTCAAATGGAACAAGGGTGACTCATTAGCATATTTGGAAAAAGCATTTTTTTATGAATATATTGATACCACACATTTGGTATTTCGAGTCAAATTGTCGTTATGAACCGCGTGTTACAGTTACAATTAAACCATATGCGAGAATGTCAAAAGTTGACATATGATGTGTCATTCTATTCAGAGTGTCATTTTCTATCGAATAAAGTAGAACTATACCAAGGGTGCCGTTTAAAAATTAAAAGTTATAGTCATTTCGGTGAAACAGGAAGTGACCAAAACAATTGAATGCGTCAATCAATCCTAATTTATGGCATGTACTAACATACTAAATCTTGATTTTATTTTTAAAATATAAAAAATTATGGGATGAGCCACTTTTGGGACGCACCAGTAAAATAAAGACAGTACCGAGTTAAATAAATGTAGTTTTCATTTTATCCACTTTCTATCATCTTCCTTGCTTTAATGGAACAGATTTATGTTTTCTCTAATTTACATAAGACATCACTTAACCAGAAAAAAAATACAACAATCATATTTTTTTTTCTCTCCCTGTCGCCGATTCTATTATATCTGTGGAATATATCCTGTTTTGATTAATATTAGGGGTTGTAAATGTTTGACTAAAATTAATAATTTATTATTAATTTCAAAAATTACGTAATTTCGATTATAAAATTTCTTCTATAACGTGTATTTTATTATTTTTTACCTTTTGGAGTCTAAGACGTTTTTCTAAACTTTTATTTAAAAAACCTGTCCTAAATCTTAATAAAAATATAAAAAAGTTTAAATACGATATATTTTTAATTTAATTATAGCTTCATTAAAATAAAAAAATTACCCGGCTATGATACGGAGAGTTCAGGTGTACTTGAGAAACGAAAGACAGTGTTGTGTTTCTCGGCAGAGTCGTCAGGGAACGACCGTTACGACAGAGATAACCTATCTATCGCTCGTGTCGCACTCGTTATAACCTAAAACAATAACACAACAATAACAAGACAGTGTCTGACCGCATGTTCCAGCTATTTATGAATGAGATGCTCAGTCTATTTTTTATTTTAAGTCTATGGTGGAGACTAAGAAATACAAGACTTAACGACCGATTTGTTCAAGAAGGGCATCCCTTTGGAGTTAGAGGTGTAATGGTCTGGAGAGGAATTTTCTACGGAGGCCGAACGGAATTGTATGTCTGAAGGTACATTGACACTATTGATAGGTGAAATTTATGCTGACGACACCATTGGAGGATCGCGAAGGGCGTCTTATAGGCCCATAGCAATCTAAACCTGCTTTTTTAATTGATTTAAGACCGTCCGAGGGGTAATATGTATCCTGCTGGCAGCCAAAAGGTCCTGGCTGAGCAACGTGTAGTTTCTTGCAGGATCCATCCTAGCTCGTCTCATTAAGCTTCGGTCCTCCATAGCATTTGTCGACCTTGGTCTACCCTCCCTATGCCTCTCCATGACAGATCCAGTCTCATTAAATCGGGTTTTAAGTCTAGAAATTACACTTTAGGTGACTAAATCGATCAGCCACATCGATCTGTCGCGCACCGCCAAGAAGCAACCCAATGACGTCTGTTCATATTATCTAAAAACTGCCGCTTAGCAACACGCAAACAAATTCTATTCTAAAGAAAATTAAATGTACATTTTTAGTGATAATGCTTTTTATTTGTTTGGGTACAATTTTTTATGTTTACAAATAGTATTTTTTTAAATACAAACGACATAGGTATTAAGAGGTACAACACATTTTTTCTGAAAAATTTTCTTCCTAGCGAAAACACAATATCCTTAACTTTTTTCGATTAGTTTATACGAAATATAAAGAAAATTGGATTTTCTATGATTTTTTTTATTTATAGGTACGTGACGGTGGCAAATTAAAACAGGGGCAATATAAATAATTAATTTCGCATTCGTTAAATCCGAATGATGCGGAAATTGTTCTAATTAGTTTGCGGCCGGCCCCTGTAAATTCCAACTTGAGAAGTTTTGCATAACGAGGGCCGGCAGCTGTTTCGCCATATTTACTCTCCGGCGCCCTGCTCTTCGCCGTGACGTCGCACGTGCTGCTGCCGCCGGCCAAATTTAGTTTCCAGATCGGGTGGCAGCGGTGGGACCCACAAGCAGGGGAGGGGGGAGTCTAGTTGGTGGTTCGAGGGGTGGGAGGCGGTCTGGAACTGGACACAGTCGGACCTGGATGGCGGCAAATGGCCCTCGGGTCCAGGCCGAACGTGATAATAATGATAAATAGAAATTATAGGTCGAGTAACGTCTAGCTGGACAGGTGTAATTTCAATGTTTTTACTTTCTAGTTTCTAGACATAGATAAAAAGTCAAATGCCACCTAACCAACTAAGATTATATAGGGTGTTTCAAAAAACAAATGCCATCTCTCGTGGAGAGATTCCTCACGTAAAAATAAGATTTATTTTTTATATCAACATAGGTCCGATTCTGCTTTGTTTCGTAGCTACAGGGTGTTAAATTCTTAATAATCTTTTTAGTTTATTATAATTTACTTCCAAGTAGTTTTAGTGATTCGAATGAAATTTTGAGGGTAAGAGTTACTATGAATGCGACATATTTTAAAGCTAAAAAAGTGTCGGCATATTCACCAACGACGTGCATATGGGTTACCACTAGAACATCTTTCTAAAAAAAAGCATGTACGCCACTAACTTTTTTTCTTCTTATTAGAAAAAAATGTCAGCAATTTAATGCCGACTAAAAGTTGTCTCTTGATATTTTGTCGATTTTGGCCCCTTTGATGAGATAAACGCAATTTTATTAATTTACCTTGTCTAATAGCAACCTTTAAAAAAATAATATCATTAACTTGCGAAAGTTTTAAATAAGTACTCATTGATTCATCATCAAAAAATATGAAAAAAAAGTTCCTATAAATATGATGATGATAATGATTTAACTAAGGAAACTGTAAAAAATTGCCTACAAAACCAACTACAGAACCGAACGAAAAAACACCAAGAAACAAATATCAAAGCAGTAGCGGGTGGAGGTTGTCCACAGGGAGGAGTGTTATCTCCTCTACTTTGGGCAACCTTGGTAGATGACCTCCTCAACGAACTGTCCACACAAGGTTTTTATTGCCTAGGATATGCAGACGACATCGTAATTGTGGTCAGGGGCAAGTTTGCTGGTATGATATCAGAAAGAATGCAGACAGCTCCTAAACAAAGTTGACAAGTGGTGTAAACAAGAGAGACTGACAGTCAATGCTCAGAAAACACAAATTGTCAATTTTACAAAAAAGATAGCACCAAAGGCCTAAAACCACCAGTGCTAGGAGAAACGGAGATTTCATTTTGCCAAAGAAACAAAGTATCTTGGGATATTTTTGATCAAAAGCTTACATGGAATACTCACATAGCGAAAGCAACACAGAGGGCTGCCATCTCTTTAGGTAGGTGCAGAAGGATGTGTGGAAAAAACTGGGGACTTAACCCTAAAATGACTCTATGGCTATACACAAGGGTAGTAAGACCCATGATGATAACCTACGGTCGGTGGCGTGGTGGACAAAGACATCGCAAGTGGGTGCGGTAAGGCTGTTAAGTTCCACACACAAAGGCTTGCGTGTCTGTGTGTAACTGGGGCCATAAAAACCACTCCTACAAATGCGATGGAAGTCTTGTTGAACTTACCACCACTACATATTTTCATACAAGGCGAAGCCAGATCTGTCATGCACAGGTTAATTCACGGTCAGCAGCACATAAGCCAAACGCATGGTGCTGCAAGCCAGAAGCTAATCGAAGAGCTAAAAGCAGACAAAGTATTGGGATTACCAATTGATGCAACAGCTACTAGGTACAGCTTCAACAACAAATTTAATATAACCATACCAGGAAGGGAAGACTGGAGTAAAGGTGTACCCATTCAAGCTGAGGCAACCTGGTATACAGACGGCTCAAAAACGTCAGAAGGCGTAGGAGCTGGAATAGTAGGGCCGAAACAAGGGAGATCCTTCCACGTAAGCCTTTCCAAGGATGTCACAATTTTCCAGGCAGAAATAACGGCAATCCACTATTGTGTAGAAGAAATAATAAGGCAACAAAGAACGAATCGTTCTGTGGCCATCTTCTGAGACAGCCAAGCGGCGCTAAAGGCACTCAGCTCCGCGGAGGTCAATTCTAGACTAGTGTGGGACTGTGTGTGTGCTCTAAATACTTTGGGCGGACGTAGCACTGTTACTGTTGGCCTGGGTGCCAGGGCACGAGGGTCACAAGGGTAACAAAAAGGCAGATGAAAGGCCCAAGCAAGGCTCATCAATGCCATTCATAGGCCCAGAACTCTTCTGCGGCGTTGCAAAGGCGGTCAACAAATCTCTAGAATGGTGGAGAAACTCACCAGGGCAGAGACAGGCGAAAAGGTTCATTGTAGAACATTCGCCAAAATTCACGGTAGACTTGATAAGCAAGGACAGAAAGACAGTCAAAGCTGTAGTAGGTCTACTAACAGGGCATTGTAAGCTAAATAGGCATCTAAAGCTGATGGGATTGACAGACGAAGCTATGTGTAGGTTCTGTCAATCTGAAGAAGAAACGTCAGAACACATTTTATGTCGGTGTGACAGCCTGGCAAATGTGCGGTTCCTGGGTAATAGGCAATGATAGGCCATTGCCAAGGAGCTACATGGAGGGTTCAGTCTCCAAGTTGCTAAACTTTGTTAAAAGGATAGGACTGGAGAATGTAATCTAAGGATCAGAAGAGGACCACAATAGATCTGAGAAGGTCGCAGTGGATCAGGCCGAAAGCCACCTCTAAGAATCTAATCTAATCTAATCTAAGAAACAAATAAAAAAATCTATATTTTTTGTCGTCAGAAGCAAAGAAATGCTATACTGCATCGCCCTGAGGAGGGTTGCTCCCTTTCTCTTGACTATTCCATATGTAAAAAGAACATCCTAAAAGATCAGGTAAATAGCCAAAAAGTATAAAATTAAAAGTGTTAAAAGTGTTTTCAAATCTGGATCGACTCTAAGATATATCCTAAACAGAAGAACCGGAGTCATTGAAACAGGAGAAAGAGTATATCTACTAGGTATCTTGTGAATTCGGTGAGTCGTATATTGGAGAGACTAAACGTCCGTAGTAATGATAATCGACTTAGCACAATATAAAATGGTCAGGAGCTCGGGTTGTTCATAGGGAACCTCATTGGAAAAAGCGTAAATTTAAAGAAGCCGTTTTTCTTTCAAACAATAACAACATTTTTGGCAATTCTAGTATGGACATATCTACGATAAAGCAATCACTAATAAATCGCACCAATGCAGGCATGCTAAGTGAACAACCTCAAGCCTGGCTGTAATATAAAAGCTCAGTAGTTTTAGGAATTAGATTCGACTTTAGATTTACACTTGAGTGATTATGACATTTGCACACAGTGATTCTTGTGACCGAAACGTTATGTTAATGAAAAATAAATAAAAACAATGGAATGAATCTGAAATTCTTTTAATCTCTATATTTAACATCATTATTTAGCATTTATTTTCAAAATCCTACCTTATTTCAGTTATTTCCTCGAATATTATTCAGAGACCGCATCGAATATGAACACGCATTCCAAACCATTTCCTCAAATTGAAAGGGTTAAAAATAGACAGGATCCGAAGGGTTTCGGATTTCAAATTTGCCGTTCAAAGTATTCGTAAAATATTCAACAGGTAGATTTTACATTTACAGAATTTTTCTATTAAATAATGTATGAACAATTTTTTTCTTGTCTTTTAAGGTTTTGATCCCTTCATAATAGAGTTAATTGAGGCGTCAAGTTGCAAAACCCATTTTATCCCCAAAACGTTGTTGCGAGATGGTATTATGCAAAAACTGTTTTAGAATTTTTTTTTTGAAAAAGTCAGTCTTTATTTTATGGAATCATTGTTTTGTATCTTGTTTTTCTAGAAATAAAGATTAATATTTAATTTTTAAAGAGAAAAAAAAACACAAAAATAATCCGGATAAGGCGGGTTTTGTTGCAGTATGATGCATTATTGCTGGTTTTGCTACAGGAAGATATTTTCATCCTAACTTGATTTATTAGATATATGCTATTTTATTAAATTAAGGTAAGGATTTGAAATGGATAAGAAGTTAGTAGTAATATTATAATTACTGTTTAAAAAACCTATGAAGAAATGCGAGATTTGCAATAATAATGATAATAAAAAACAAATATAAGCGGATAAGACAGATTTTGCTACAGTAACGTAATTTGTAGTACATTTTATATAGGAACAGCAAACTTTTACTGCAGGAAAGATGCACCGTTGATTCAGCAAAAGTTGATTGTTTTATAAGCTATATATAAATATTAGGCTTTCTCTATGGATACAACTGACTGACTTAAGCTGTTCCCAGGCTTTCCTATTAATTTTAATTGTGTTTTTAAAACATTGTGAATGATCGTAAACTAAAAAGTATAAAGTGTAATTGAAACCACGAATCCACTAATTTATTCCGCTAATTGCGAGGTTCTGAATGAAACTTAAATATAGAAAAAGATACTGAAAAGTCAAATAATTTAGCTACCAATTCTTTCACAATATATAAAACTTAAAAATACATAAAATTGTAAGGTGCACGTTTTTTTGTGCCGGTGAGTGTAGATAGTGAATCCCACCACCAAAAAAATCAGTAAAATATATAGTTAAGTTACCTTTTGGAATAAGACTTTCAAGTAAAATAGCACTGGTCCTTATCTATCTCATCGGTTATCCGATTTAAAGTCTTACTTGATCCACGTACACTTTTGGAAACTATTCCTGAACATTTTCGATACCATTTTCTCTGTGAAATTGTCGGAGAGCGAGGGTATAAGTACCGACACCCGGCAGATTTCGATTTTTAGAGTAACTCCGATGTCGAATAGTTTTTGAGCCTGGTAAGAGAGAATAGCTTTTAATAAAATAACATTTTAGAAGTGTTATTTAATATAGGATGGCTTTCTAACACTCAGATTTAAGGAAAACGCAACGGTAAAATTTTTTCGTCAAATTTAAATTGGTATAATGTGTGTGTTTTTTTTAAATTGGATTAGGATCGAAAGAAATCAACAGAAGTCCTTTGTTTTTAAATTTGTCGACGTTTCGCAAAATTTATTTGCAGCTTCAGGACAATTTAAATCTGTGGTATTTAAACACGTGTGGCAAAATTTCATTAGCAATAGGAGCTTTTCAATGCGATAAAAATAGATGGTAAGGCTGCAAAATACACTGCAGTACAACAGAGTGCGGATATAAGTGTCTTTTCCCTTCCATTGTATAGGGGAAGTGATCATAGAAGTGATACGACAAGAGAATTTTCTGCGTGAGGGGGCGGGTCTTTAAGACGCTTGTGTGGGGCTACCGGCTACTAATAGAATAGAATGGAAAAATAGAAAGACGAAGGACAGTGTTGCCATTCTGTTAAATCAAAATATGTTTAAAAACATCCTAAATCCCGAATCTTCTAATCCCATTATCTTGCCTACTTAATGAAATATTAAATAAAGTACAAAACAATTTTAAGAATGTTTTCTCTAGGCACATAACAACTTCTTTCTAAAACAAAAAGTAACATGCAGAACTTTGAAATCATTTCTAAAATAGCAAGTGCAATTCTATGAAATGGCAATACTGTACGATCTTCCTTCGGCGGCGGCGGCGACAAAGGAATAGGCCGAAAAACTTTATTAAGGTTTATTAGCTTAAACAGGGTTGCCGGGTTTGTTATTATAATTCCATACGAGAATTAAATTCTCGGTAGATCTTCAACAAAAAAAAAATGTACAGAAACAAAATAAAATATAATATTTAAGTCCAAAATTAGCATTCCTATGTGTCGTAATACTAGATCACAAATAATATAACAAGAATTAGAAATAGGTAAGTATATTATATTCAGTGCGAGATTCTGAATCATACGTTCTACTCGCCTGGGGTAGTTTTGTTTTTAAGGTTCGACGCATTTCGTGGTTTAGAGGTTTGGTAATTTCAAGGCCACGCTTTTGATTAGAAAATTTTGAGGTTTGGATATGAGAATGGGATGGGACAGTGATTTTCCCAGTATGGTCTTGGGAGATAAGCTATAAGGCTCGCGTGGGCAGGGGCACATCCCTGCGTGACATTAAGGAAGTGGCAGGTAAACGGTGGTTAAATATAGCACAAAACAGGAAGTCATGGAAAGGGATAGGAGAGACCTATATCCAGGAGTGGATGAATCCGGGTTGAGGTAGAGGTATATTACTTAATATTAAAAAAAATATATTGAATTAAACAATATTAATATATTAATAAAACTATAACAAGTAAGGATAGCAGTCACTTTTTACCTTTGTACAAATTTTGATCAGTGATAATAAAATTAATTTCATATTCAATATTAAAACTTTGATACCCTTGGAGAAATGAAGCCTTAAAATATTTTTTTACTGCAATTTCACAAAATTGAAAATATTTCAAAAAACGGTAAGGTTTAAATATAATAAACCTTAATCAAATTTACCTTTATTTTAATCGTAGAAACTAGAAATTTAATAATATACAGGGTGTTCCATTTTAAAAAATACAACTTTGATATTTTTTACTTATTTGGGACACTCTGTATCTTGTAAAATTATTTCTAAATTGTAGTCCTTCAACGAACCCAAAACTTAAAATTTGTAAAAATCTCATCGTTCACAATACATTCGTGTCGTATGTGGTGAACAACCCTGTATATTATTGGATCGAAAACTGTAGCAACTAGATTTAAATTTTTTGTAATATATTTTTTGACAGGAAAAGCACTAAAATATTTATCCGTATTCACTTTGTTCCTTATTGACACTCTGCAACTAGACAGAACGATGACCTATGATTACTAAATAAAATTTAATAAACAATAATAAAGTCAGATTAGACTAAAGACGCAGTTGAACATATTTCAGTTTTGTTTAAATCGAGTAGATCAGTTTATTTAGACGAAACCGGTATAGACCTGGCAACTCTGTGATGGACTGGGGTTGATGCCGTTTGCGGGGGGCTGCGGGAAGGGGAAATAAAATAATGGCGATAAAGGGCAGGTGGATGGGTATCATGGGTGGATGGGAGGCGGCGGAATTTCCAAAATTTGTTATCTTATTGGAGTTGGTCTAACTCGACAGTCGTAGTGGAAGTGGAAACAGGGGAAGTTGTTGTCCATCTCTGTTTAAGCTTAGACTTTTATAGGCGTTTTATTTATGGTACGCATTTCTGGTGCCATTTTGTTTATTGTATCTGACATTTGGGCCACGTTTGTCCCTGCCAATATACACGTTGAATAACGGAGGAATCTCCTGAATATACAGCATTTTCCGATCCTGTCTGGGTGGAGACGTTTTAATCACGATCCAGTTCCAGCAGTTCACCACAACCAGCTTGTGACCAGAACGGATATAAAAGGCCAGATCATTTTAAAATACATTTAAGTTCACTTAATGCTTTAAGCCCTTCAGGCATATTAGATATTTTATTACTTTAGAAATATTTTGAAAATCCTTTATTCATGTTATGACATAGCAGTGCAGATATACCTCTGTTGACCGTATTCCCCTCTATACCATCCGTGTATTAATGGATATGACTAAGAAAGTCCAGATCTAAATTGTCCTGAAGATGCAAATAAATTTTGCGAAACGTCGACAAATTTAAAACAAAGGACTTCTGTTGATTTCTTTCGATCCTATTCCAATTAAAAAAAAAACACATTATACAGGGTGTCCCAGAAATGAGTGCAGATATTTTAAGGGGTGGTAGATCTGGCCAAAAGAAACATATTTTCTCTTTACCATTTTTAAAATAGATTGAAAATAACCGAGTTATTTAACTTTGAAAGTTTAAAAAAAAAAATGCGACATTTTGAGCCGCCGAGGGAATCTCGCGGATCCCCGGCGCAGGGGAGATCTCGCGGATCTCGACTAGAAAGACTTAAAAAGTACTTGCAAAAATCCACACCACCCAAGAGGTTCTGCAAAGGTGCGTTACTTTTTTTAAGTGGGTGATCGCCAGTAGCCCTACTTTCCACATTCCACAAAATAAACTAAAAAGAAAAAAAAAACTTACCAAACAATAAAAAAGATATCCCTATAGCAAAAGATACAACTGCAGAGTTTTCTTTTATCCAGCGTACCACTCTTAAAACTCCTAACATAACACTACACTTATAACATCACTTGACTACAATTCTTAACAACAGTATGAAAATTTGAAAGTAAATGTGGAAATATTGGCTCCCTAGTTAATTTTAGAGACTAAATCGTAAATGGTTTTTAAAGATACATTACAAATTTGCACAAGGGGATCCAATATCTCGACAGTTCAAAATTAGCATGGGATATCTATTTTTCTAAAGAAAATTTTATAAAAAAAAACATTCCATCATTTTTATAACTCTTAATGCTATTAAAATAGCGTCCAACGATGTGGGGCCTTGAGAATTTAAATTAAAAAAATAAAATTGTTTTTACATCTTGATTTTTTTTACGTCTTTATAATTTGGTTTATTATTTTGCTGAGATAAACTAGACTATTTAATATTAACTTTGCCTAAAACGTATCTATTTTGCATGGAATTTTTAACGTTTTGCAGCAATTCTTCGTTGCTTTTCCCGAATCCCTCAAATGCTGAACCATACCTACAAAGGTTCGAGCATTAGGGATTTATCTATTCGGATACTCTTCGAAATAAAGTCTCCGAGCTTCTACAGCGCTTTCCCCTGCAGAAAGTACCTATGCTCTTAGCATATCCACCTTCTCCGGATTTCTATACTCCATCGTGATTTGCCTATACCGATACCGATTACCGACACAAAAATATGCACTAACAGACATTTCACAACACTTTAAACACAATCTCCGATCACTTTCTATATATATAAAAGCTCGATAATATTAGAAATTAGATCGATTACCTAATAGTTTAACTAAATTTATAGATGTGTACATGCGATTAATAATGTCGTTAGTCGTTATTTATAATACAGGAATCTGTTTTTTATATTGACACCGCCCATTTCCATTGTATTTTAACGGCGGCAAGTTTATCGATGCTTTTTAGATTATTTTCGATAGCATTTTATTGTGAACAGTATACAGGGTGGCAAAAAAAAATATTTCAAGTCATTTTGTTTTTGTAATTGATTTATTTATTTATTAAATAGAAAAAAAAATAACTGAACATGTTAGTATTTTTATTACTAATTAAACTATTCAAAACATTCTGATATTACTAAAAAAGTTTAAGTTAAAAATATGTTGGATTTATAGTTTGACGACGTTATAATTATTCAATAAGCAAATACTGAAAAATACCTAACTACATAGTAGAAACATAATTCCATACCTAGAAATACCGTATGGTCGAAAAAACGGCGTCAGAATGGCTTGAAAATAACGGTCGGTGACAGTTCTCCCATAAATTTTTTACACATACTGTAATTACTGACAGCGATCTTCTATTTCGCAACCCTCGCTTTCCGATTTTCAGGGTAGTTGTCAAGAAAAATGGCGCATCCGCCAGAAATCTAGAAAATGTCATTATCTGGTTGCCTGCACAACCGCAACGTATCCGCCAGAAATTCAAAGCCTTTTCAGGCGGAAATTATTAAATTTAAAAATGAATCGTATGCTACTTGTTTAAAAGTTAGAATTGATTTAGATGAAAAAACGTTTCTAAGCGGAGCCATCGACAACTGAGACAGTTTTGAAATTTGAATATACCGCGTGGAAATTGAAAATCGGACAATTTGGTGAAGGAATCTTATAAATAATTAGATTTGTTGTGTGTTATAAGTTATAATTGTGTATAAAGAGAAAATAAATTCGTTAAGTATTTTATCGTGAGTTTAAATTAGTGGACCCACGGAATCCGTAACAATTTTTATAGGGAAGTGCGATTCAAGAGGATTTTAAGAAGATCCATTAAGTTACTGATTGGACGATTTTTACAAAGATTAAAGAATTTTATGGTTGTGTACAGATGACGACAAGCAGAAGAACAGATAAGACAGAGAAAGCAAATGAATCTATAACGATTTTATGGAGAATATAGAGAAGAGAAAAGGCAGAAGAACAAGAGGCTGAGAAAGAAAAGCAGAAGAGCAAGAAAGACTCCGTCAAAAGAAGAGAAACAGGAAGAACAGGACCGGCTGAAAAAATTTTCCAAGATTTGAAAATTCAACGACAACAAGACAAGAAGAAGAACAGGACCAGCGAGAAAATTTTAGGCAATTTAGAAATTCGTCAGAAGAATTCGAATGGAGGAAATTTAGAAGATCATAGCCTAACGCGCCCTCAGAAAGAAAGAAAAAGAAGATCAGGACCGAAAAACGAAAACTTTACAAAAATCAAGAAATTCGACTTCAGAAAGCTACTGAAAATTCTAAGGACTCTAAATCTAAGATAATTTGTTTCAATTGTAATTTACCTAATCATACGTACAATTCTTGTAGAGAAAAACGTAAGTTATTTTGTTTTCGTTGTGGCGAGCCTAATGTTAAAGTTTCAAATTGTAGTAAATGTTCAAAAAACTAGTTAAATCACCAGTCATTGCAAGTGGTCGATTGCTTGGTGATGGTTCAACCACTAAAAGTTACTTTAATATTTTGAGTGGAGAAAATGGCTTAAACATGATGCTTCAAATTTTTATAAAACACCATTTCATAATAACGAAATTCTACCATTGTTTTGCGGCACTTGTCATCGCGCTGCGTGGCCCTGCCCTGGAACTGTTGCAAACTATTCCTGCCGCCCAACAGCAGGAATGCAAACTTTGGTCGCTGCACTGGACAGAAGATATGGCGACCAACATCGACGCCAACTTTACCAGGCCCAGATCAAGACACGCCTGCAGAGGTCCGGAGAGAGTCTGCAGAATTTGAAGCAGACTTACGTCAGCTGGTACACCTGGCATATCCAGAAGCACCGGAAGGATTTAGGGAGGAACTCGCTGCTCAGTGCTTTTGACAGCGGACTGAGGGACAATGTATTACTTGAGGGCGCTGCAAATATCGCGATTTTCTACCAGGGTTTAAGTACTCGTCAGGGCGCTGGAAATAGAAGCTTCATCCTATCGCAGCATTCTAAACTTTATACCGAAGATAGGCAAGGTAACGGTTGAGTAACAGGGTTAGTTGACTTTACCTACGTTTCTATTGGTACTTGTTTTAGACTGATTGAAGCTCTGTAGTTCCTACTGTAACTCTCATTCTTTTATTTTTGGTATGGATTTTGTTAAATCATTTAACTTGATTATGAATTTTAAAAACAATAGTTATCTTATTCAGAATGATTCTATTAAACTAGATATAGTGGAGCCATTTTCTAACAGTTCTTTTAGTTCTAACTTGTTTTCTCTAGATGACTTATCTCCCTTTTGAAAAAAAATAAAGCTTTTAAAGTATTAGAATTATTTAAGCAGATTGATAGTGATAAAAAATTGGGCCGCACAAAAAAATTAAGTTAACTATAGATACAGGAGATAATCAACCTTTTAAAAAGAAACCTTACTTACTTTCTCCGTACATGCAGGACATTTTAAATAAAAGAATTAGATTCTATGTTTATTAGGTGTAGTCGAAGAGTCCTAATAGTCCTTGGTCTCCTACCTTATTAATTTAAAAATCTAATGGAGAGTATAGATTTTGTTTTGATGGACGATTTCTGAACGCTATTACTAAACATGACAGTTTTCCTTTACCGCACGTAGATCGTATTCTATGTAACTTACGTAATGCTAATTCCGTTCATCATTAAAAGAACATCGGCACATCGGAAGATCCCAGGACAAAAGTTGCTTTCTATAGATGTGGCAGTGGGCCACATCAAGCTTAATGCCGTACCAAATGCGATTCCGTTTACCATCGAGAGATCATAGGCACCAGAAATCAACACTAATGAGCGAGTATTGGTGAAGAAAACAGAACCCCTAGGATGTTTTCCGTTAGGGAGTCTAGGAAAAACCGCTGACAGTTTGGTGATCAACGGGAAGGTCAATGGTAGAAGAATTCGAATGACTGTGGACACAGGCGCTATGGTATCGTTGGTGCGGACTAACTCAGTGCAAAGGATTGAAGATGATGCCTCTTAGAAGAAGAGTGTATTTACGTACAGTTACGGGAATTTTCGTTCGATCACCATAGAAACATCCTGAAAATCGGAAATGAGGAATTTTCTGTATCTAAAGAGAAGAGACCAGGAAATATGGAAGAAAGATCATCGAAAATTGTGATGATACCTGGTGATACCAAAAGAAGACTGTGTTCGGGAAACTAGAAAACCGCTGGGTGCCGTGTAGGACGGGTACAAATTATCGACAACGACCTAGATCGACGACGAGCTACCTTGGACAAGAAAATGAAACATCTTTAAAACCACTATCAAAATATTTAATTTTATAGCTTAGAACTGACTCTTTATGGACCGACGATACAATTGAGGAAAAGATCAAATGGAAGATCCAGTCATCAGCAATTCTACCGGCTCAAGGAAGGTATCGGTATGTGTTCTTGGTATAGACGTTTTATTAAAGATTTTTCTTCTCTCTTGTTAATCCACTTAATGCTCTCCTTAAAGGTAAAAAAGAAAGCAAAACAATATCATGGAATGACGATGCTGAGGCTGCTTTCTGGCTATAAACAAAAACTTGTTAGTGCTCCAGTCTTATCTCAACCAGATTTCTCTCAAAAGTTTTTGTTCAATCTGATGCTTCTGATGTCGGAATCGGTGGTATACTTACACAATTTATAGATGGTGAAGAGAAGGTGATGGCAGGACAGTAACAACTCAGTTACTAAAGCAAGAAAGAAAGTTACCCAGGTATTGGAAGAAATTCACGGTGGTATAAACTGGAGCCCATCTTGGAGTAAACAAGACCTTGAGCAAGCTGAGAGATCGTTTTTACTGGGTGGATTATTGTGAAGATGTTAAGAAATGGTGTCAACGTTGTAAAAACTCCTTGCGGCTAGACAAGGACCAAGTACTCGATCTGGAGGAAAATTTGGAACATAGATAACGTTGGATGCATTTCGTTCCAGAGTCGTTAGGAAGGAAAGATTATTCTTCTCCCGATATCAGGCTACGTGAGAAGTAAGATTATCGCTAGCCAGTGACCGGATAAAAGCTCTTACGACCTCAGAGCTAATTCATTACGGGATTTCAACAGGACGAGCCGAGTATGGTTGTATAATCGACAGTAAAAACGAAAGGTATATAAATTCATTTCATCAAATAAGGTCCTCATATTTTTAACAAAAGAGAATGGAAAATTTTAGTGCCTAAATGTCTGATGTTGTGTACCGGATTCAACGCAGCCCTAGAGTAAGATGAAAGTAGTTCATCTGGATCGATTGATGAGATCAGATATTTTGAAACCTTTATTAGAAACGATCAAATTTGAGTGCGGGGCAATGTCAAGAAAAATGGCGCATCCGCCAGAAATTAAAAATGTATTACTGGTTGCCTGCACAACCGCAACGTATCCGCCAGAAATTAAAGATTTTTCAGGCGCCATCTTTTAGTCAAAAAAAGGTAGTAAAGGGAATCTAGTAGCAATAGAATTGTCTTTTCTAAATACGCTTACATATTTCCTTTGAAGCATTTCGAGAAGCAGTCAATATTGTATATACTATTGAAAACAACGACATTTGATATTTGGTTCCTGAAATATTAATAACTGATACCGCGTCCAAATTAGTAATAATCGGACAGGTTTGGTGAAAAATCTAAAGTTAAATAGTTAGTTTGTTGTGTGTTATAAGTTAGTAATTGTGTATAAAGTGAGAAAATAAATTCGTTAAGTATTTTATCGTGAGTTTAAATTAGTGGACCCACGGAATCCGTAACAATATTGTGTTTCCCATTAATCGCATGGTGGCAATACTAATTTATATTTAAAGAGATATATCTAAATGTGTATAAACTAGGTATTTTATTAGCAATCATATTTAAGCTATTATGACTCATATCATATTCTAATTATTTGAAACTTGGAAACATAATATTTACTCCTATTATATTGGCGAAACTAAATTTTTCTAATATTAACGAACTCTCTGATAGAAAAAACAAGAGTGTGTTAGAAAAAAGTATGCTGATAATTTGACTGTGTATTGAACTTTATTCGTTGAGAAACAACCTATTTGAAACATTCTGCATATGAAAGAATATTTAAAATGAACTTACAATCTCCGGAAACGGGATGTTTCTTTCAACGTAGGTGATAAAGTGTGGCGTGTTAATAAGGTTTTTATCTAATGCCGCCGACAAGTTTGCAGCTAAGCTCAGTCCTAAGTATATTTTGTCAATAGTTTGCAAAAAGCTCTTCATTTAGTTTACGAGTTAAAAAATACAGTTGGTTCTAAAGCCGGGAAATGGCATAAAACATTTATATTCAAATATACTCTAGATAGAGCTCCAATTTTTATATGAAATGAGAATTTGTTCACACATAAACTACCGTATGATCGAGAAAAACGGCGTCAACGATGGCTATGAAATGAAGGTCGCTGTCATTTTATATGTAAATTTATATGGGAAATGTCATTGATCGTCATTTCCCAGCCAACTGGACGCCGTTTTTTCGATCATATGAACAAGATTTATGTATTTTATTCTTTAATTTTAATTACTACAAATGGTCTTGATATTTTTTCTTTTGAATACATATATTCTTGTTACTCTCTTTCATCTTTGTCTCTAATATACAGATGCATTGCAATTTGTTGTTAGTACATTTATGTAAAAATTTACATCTAATTCTAAAAATATCTCTAGGGTTATTAACATGCTTATCTGTAACTTTATCTTTACTATCCACAATATGACTTATCTGTACTTTACTTCTAGTGTTTATAACCCATTCACTCTCTTTTCCATTTGAGACAACATACAGGTAGCTGTTTAAATATCTGAAAGTAAAATTTATCTTATCTTTTTCTTTATTTTTTTGTATCTTACCTTATATAAAAGAAATTTTCTTTTATTATTTTGTTGATTTGGCTCTACAAGGTGTAGTTAGTTATTCAGTAACAAGCGATTTAAGCTGTTATATTATTTTACCTTTAACTTACCTTTCACTTGAAAGTACAGTGATTATCTTACCTTTAGTATTTTTCATCTTACCTTTTACCTTAGACAATATTTCAACCTGCAATAATAAAAAGAAATTTGTCTTTATTAGTGTATAATTCTATCTAACACACTTCTAATAAAGTATACTCTGACTCTTTGAACATTTGTTACAGCTTCTAATAATTAGGTATATCGATAACTTCCTAAGAAATTTTGTTAGCACTTTTAGTTAGTTTACCATTTTTCTGACCATTCTTACCATTGACTCGATACATTCACTTAGAATAAAATCAATAATATCATTTATGAATAGAAAACAACATGTATAACTTTTTCATTAATATTTGCAATTTCAGACCAGAACTTGTCTGAAGAGAACTTTCTTGGTTTGTTTAACAATATCTTACCGTATAACATAAATATTACATCTGAATTAATTGGCTACAGATCATTTTCTTCATAGTATAGAAAACATGGGTGAAACTATTTGACTGCGTAATCGAGCTATCAATAAGCTGAATAAGACCACAGGGAGTACATTATTACAACAGTGTTGAGATTTTTGATTTAATGTATTGCTTGGTATTTGTAGTCTGTTATTGTATTGTGATTACAATTGCCTTCTTTCTCCATTGATGCATTCTAATTTAAGATTACTGATTTTCTAATACGTAATTAATTTTTTTTGAAATTATTTTTCCTACCATTACATAATTAATTTCTTCCTACCATGTAGGTAGATACCTGAAATGTTAATAAATTAAAACGAATTTATTAAGACATGTTAAACTGTACTACCTCATTTCTCACATATTTTTGACAGAAAACATTATAAATAAATCAAAAATATTCGTATACCAACTTAGATCTATGACGATATTTGGTTTTTGAATGCTAGAAAGTACTTATTTTGCAGGTTTATTTGGCATTGTTTGCATTGTTCTTTTGTTTGTGTTCTGTTTATTTTTGTGCGAAACATTTTTTGTTTCTATGGTATTACCAAGAATAACCTTAAACATAACCTTAAACTACACACCATACTAGGGATGTACGCTTCGAATCGATTTTTATCAAATCGACGTGATTTTTATCAAATCGACGTGATTTTTATCAAACGATTTTTTGGTATAATCGATCTTTTTTTTAAATCGATGACCGATTTTATTTATACAGTTTTACAGGTTTATTTATTTGTTAGAATTTAGAATATGAAAAAACACTTTAGTTTTGCTGGAATATTTGTTTGCACGCATCCCTATAAAAGCCATCTAGCAATGAACTGAAAAATTAAGTGTAAGTGCTTATTGCCGCATTTAAGCTATTATGTTTGTTTATCACTTTGATATCAGGTGTCAGATTTTGTCGGGGCTTCCCATATTTTTTATATCTTTAGATAAGTAGAATATTCTTTGATTTTACCTTAATTCTTTCTTGTACTTTCTCATTTTATTTTTGATGATGTTTCTTGGTGGATTGTTTGAATAATGATCTAGGTGAACATTTTGTTCTCATAAAAATTTAAAGTCTGTACAGCCTTTAATTTTTTTCTTTTTGGAGAGGTAATCTCCATACATTAAACATTTAAGAAAATTGATTTATCTATCTTTATACAACCAACAAAACGTTGACCCATAATAGTAATACATCAGTCCAGTAAGGACGCTAAGTCAACAAATTTCTAAATAAAAGTTTGTAATTTGTAATTCCTTCAGTGTTTTCGAAATCGTTGTCGGGGGTTGCGTCGGTATTTGAAGAAATGTCGAAGAAAACCCCGGCTATATTGGTCTACCATCAGCCGGTTATAAGTAGTTATTAAAGCAAGTTTTTTTAACATTTTTTATTGTATTTATGAGTTTAGTGTTTGATTATTATCATGTGAAAAATTTTTACATAATATTTCCTAAAAGTGGTAGGCATGTGATAGGGTTTGATTTTCAGTTTAATAGATATTTTGGTGTGTATGTGTTTGCGTATATGTGTGCTGGACAAAAAACACTTTCATTAAAAGGGAAGCTCCTAACTAAACAGCATTTTCCGATCCTGTCTGGGAGACGTTTTAATCACGATCCAGTTCCAGCAGTTCACCACAACAGCTTGTGACCAGAACGGATATATAAAAAGGCCAGATCATTTCTTATTATATAATTTAAGTTCACTTTAATGCTTTAAGCCCTTCAGGCATATTAGATATTTTATTACTTTAGAGTCACGATTGAAAATATTTCGTATTCATGCAAAAAAGAAGCTATAATTGTTAAGATTTATTTTCAGTTTACTCCACTGTAAAGAGTATTTAAAATATTGAGCGTTTCTCTAAATTAGTTAGAGCAATCTGCACTAATATGAATAAAAATTAATTTTCGTATTTTTTCTGTAGCAACTAAAATAATTGAATTTATAGATAAACATGCAGAATGTGGGTATGGTAGGAGGTGGCAACGTTGCATTCTCTCCGACACTCCGGAAAATGTCAAGAAAAATATAAAATTTTCAACATTTTTTTTTCGCAAAAAAAAACTCATAGGCGTGTTTCTGGGGTTGAACTATACTACCAGTTAAAATATCTGCACTCATTTCTGGGACACCCTGTATATTATTGGATCGACAACAACAAAAATTAGATTTAAATTGGTAAACTCAACTTAGAAGTTTTTGAAAGTAAATGGAAAACTGGAGTGGCGCCCAGTATATTATAAAGACGTAATTATCACAATTTAATTTTCACTAGCTTACGACCCATTGCTCACCGGCGAACAGCTCCGTCGCATAGTATTAGTTGTTTTAATATTTTTTCTAAAAGAAAATTCTTATAAAAAAAAAACATTCCATCATTTTTTTATAACTTCTAATGCTACATGGTATATTTTTTTTATTTTTAGTCCTATTTTTATGATTTTTTAGCAAACTGTATATAAATATATCAACTTTAATTCGTATTTTATATAAACTTTATTATTTGGCATATTATACAGGGTTAATCGGGGGGTTGTTTTTACCCTAACTTTAAAACATCCTGTGCAATAATTTCGTGTGTGAATTTTCCTAAAAAAATAATTTTACGGTCAGAACCATTACCCCTGAGCATTTTGTTTTTTGATTCATGTCAATGCATGGCTTTGATTAATTTTTAAGAGCGAAATAAACTGATCACGATCAATTTGCAATTTTTGCATTTTTCATTACTTTTGATGAAATTTTTTAATATGACGAGATGGTTTTGTTAACGTTAGATTACGCCACATTGGATACTATATACTAAATTAAAAAACGTTAAAGACTAACGATACGGTTTTAATAAACATTCATAACGATAACAGAACTAACGATATTAAAGAAAACATCTGTAAAAAATGTAATAAATACACTAATATTTTGTATTGCCTCCCTTGGCTGCTACAACTGCCTGTATACGTCCGTTCATACTGTCATTGAGGCTGAATATATCATATTGCGTTCTGCTTTCCCGTTCTTCTTTAAGAACCTATCGAAGCTCATTTAATGAAGCTGGTGCCGATGCCGCTAAATCTCCTGCCAAGCATTTCCCAAACGTCGAACATGATCGACAGTGCATAGTAGTATATAGTTCACATTCACAATAATCACCAAAGCCGCCTTGTCATACTGAAAAATAACTTCAAAAAGAAATGAGAATTGGAAAAAATTGCAAATTGTTGTTTGGCAAGTTTGTTTCGCTCTTAAAAATTAACCAAGGCATGTATTGACATGTTCCAAAAAACAAAATGCTCAGGAAATATGGTTCTGACCGTGAAATTACATTTTAGGAAAATTTACAAACGAAAATATTGCACAAGGTGTTTTAAAGTTAAGGTAAAAAACAACCCCTCGTATGCCAAATACCAAAGTTTATAGAAAACTGAGTTTACGAATTAAAGTTGATATAATACCTATATACAGCTTGCTAAAAAATTCATGAAAATAGAGCTAAAAATAACAAAAATATAACACTTTAAATCTGACTAAAAATTTCTTCGTTGCGTTTTTTTGCATCTGAGGGTAGTATCCTTCTGGGACACAGAAATAATTAATTTCTAAAAGCTACTTGCTTAAAAGGTTGCATTTTGTTGAGTTCTGATAGTTAAAAACAAAATGCCCAGGAGATATGGTTCCGACCGTGAAATTATATTTTAGGAAAATTTACAAACGAAAATATTGCACAAGGCGTTTTAAAGTTAAGGTAAAAAAACAACCCTTCGTTTAACCCTGTGTAATATGCCAAATACCAAAGTTTTTAGGAAAGATAATTAGTATCCTGTTTCAAAAGCGAATATCCTTTTTCAGAAATAATTTCACAACGACCATCAGTTTGATTTTCCATAAAATCCGGTGAAAAGTTTGATAATGCCGAAAACCAATTTTCCAGCCGACGCAGTAGGTAAATAGGCCTGCTAGCTACCTCGCTGAAACTAAACTTTATAAATTCATCCCTAAATCCAATTGTCTGGCAACAATTTGATTATGGTCATAATAACCGGGGTGCTCTGCTGTGATTTGCTGCAATATACCGGCCCCTACGGCATTTTAAACGGAACGAGGGGGCGGTAATCGAATACCGTGCCGGTAGGATCCAAATTATCGTTCATATATGATGGGGGAGAGACTATCGACCTTTCTGACCATCCCGTCCCTGCTTTTCAAGTAAGTATCTCTATGAATATAATCCGAAAATCTCTTCAAAATTGTCCAGAAGGGGCTAAAATAAATGGAAAAACTATAAACAATATAAGATACGCATCAGACGATACCGTGGTATTAGCAGAATCCGAAGACCAGCTGCAAACCCTAATGGACAAACTGACAGAAGAAAGTATCAGAATAAGTCTAGAGATTAACACCGTCAAGACAAAAACTATGATTTTAGCAGACATCCGCAAGACAATGAAAACACCGACATAATGATAAACGGCGTTCATCTCGAAACCACGCAGAGATATATTTACTTGGGCAGGGAATTAAACAGCCAGCTAGACCACTCTAAGGAAATCAGAAGAAGGATTGAAATCGCTAGGGTTGGTTTCCTCAATATACGGAAGTTCTTATGCCATCCGAGAATAGCTATACCAACGAAGCTAAGAACATTAAAATGTTATATATGGCCCCTACTTCAATATGGATGCGAAACATGGACGCTAGAAGACATCAAACGCCTTAATGCGTTTGAAATGTGGATTAATCGCCAACCTGAACAGAGAATGTACCTAGGAGGAGGATCTCTATGAAGAGACTATTCAAAATGATATAATAGATATATTTTTTTCTCTTCACTGACCATCAGTCACAATGTCTAAAAAACACAATTAAAATTAATAAAATATCCTAGCAACAGTTTGCGGCAGTCTGTTGTTTCCATAGAGAAAGCATAATATTTAGCTTATAAAACAATAAACTTTTGATTTCTGACCAAAATTTTTCTTGACGGGTGATAATCAAAGGCCAAAATCACATTCCTCGCAAATTTTAAAGTATAATTAGTGGAAAAGTCAAAAGTTTGTTAACTTTTTCCACTAATTGAAAATTACTACCATTAATTATGACGTTCTGAATGCTTACATTAAAATTAGATAAACAAACTTCTACGGCTAATTGAAACTACTAATTTATTCCACGGTTCTGAATGAAGCTTAGATCCCAAGAAAATCAAAAATTTTAGAAGTTTCGGCTCGATGAATTTGGCACGTTGTGTCAGTTTAAACAAAATTCCCCAGTTTTTTTATTCTAGGAGTTACAGATACCCGACGCACTATTGCCGGACCCTGTATATGATTATAAACCATAAAATAAAGAAATAGGCAAGACCATTATTTCATTTGCTTAAAAGACTTCTAAGTTTTCTGTGAGCTTGCGGCTCTGACAGAAACCAAACATTAAACCGAATAATTGTTGAAATAATCCTCCTAAGTTTCAACTGCTTCTATGGTATAATTACTTAACCTGTAATTAGGGCGTAATTGCTCGTCGAGCTGTTGTATTTAACGTATTTGAGGGCCCGCGTACGAACCGACAACAGCCGAAAATTGCCGAGTTATTGTTGAATTTAGGTTTGGCTAATGCCCGTATACGGACTGAGTTACGGGCTTTTTGCGATTAGTGCTCTAATTTATCGAAGCCGGCTGAATATGGGCGCAAATTTTAAAGGGCATTCGCGCCGCACATTATTAAGTGTTATAAAAGATGAGTTATGCACTCCGGAGCGATTTACTAAACTCTTAACGCTCGCAACGACCCTAAGATTAATTGGGAAAAGTTAATTATTAACTCAGAGCGCGCGTGTTGAATTAAGATTTTTTCAGTGTATTCTATTTTTAGAAAAGAATAAATGCTGATATAAAATATTAGAAAAATCTACCTAATCAAACGTCGTCACAAAGGTATTAATTTTTGCGACGTGATTGACAATATAAAAACGTCATTTTAACGCCTAGGCATAAAGTGAAGCACTTTTACACCTAAACACAAAAGTACAAACATATATTTTTAAGTGCATTTTTGGGTTCCTTTCAGATCACTTTACGTAAACACGTTAATCATATAACATTAATCACCATTAAATCTTGGTGCGATTCGAACCTCCTGAGTCTCAACATTTCTAAAATTAAAGCTTTGTCGTATCAAAACTCGCTGCAACCTTTTGTACTTAACAACACCACTATTTGACGTCGTAAAATCTGTAAAATTCTTAGGGCTTGTTGTAAACAATACTCTGAAATGGGACATGCATATCGACGCTTTGTCGAAAAAATTGAGCTCTGCCTGTTTTGCATTAATATCTGTTTCTAAGGAGCTTAACTTGTCAGTGACTAGAACTGTTTATTATGCACGGAGTACCCATCAAATTTCTTATAGTGTGTAAAAGCCTCCATAACAACAACAAATCAAGAGTGTCATATCATGGAACACTAAGCGATCCCTTCCTAACAAACACAGGCGTTAGGCAGGGATGTGTCTTAGCGCCTCTCCTATTCAATATGGCAGCGCTCTCCATTATAGTGGACAGCAAACTGCGGGAGAGAGGTTTGGGCATTAGATGCAGATACGACGGCGGTCTGTTCAACTTAAAAAGACTCAGGGCAAAAACACATACAAAATTCTTCACAGAACTTCAATACGCTGATGACTGTGCTCTAGTTGCAAATACGTTACAGCAATTGCAAGAAATGTTGAACACATACACATGGGCATACAAGGCCTTGGGACTTAAGCTGAACATCGTTAAAACTAAAATCATGTGCACTCCCTCGGAAGATCACAACAATGCTATAAAAATCGGAGATGAGCTGTTGGAATATGTAGCGGAATTCAATTACCTCGGCAGTTTGATTTCGGAAAAGGCCAATATCGACTCTGAAATTCAGCACAGGATTAGCAGCGCCTCAAGAGCATTCTGGAAATTAAAAGACAGGGTTTTCTACAATCATGACTTGAGCACAAAAACGAAACTTGCGGTGTACCGAGCGATAATAATTCCCACTATGTTATATGGAAGCAAAACCTGGGTACCGTACCGCCGACACATGAACGCATTAAACAAGTTGCAACAGAGACATCTTAGACAACTCTGAAGAATAAAATGGTTCCATCATGTCTCAAACGTATCGGTCCTTGAAAAAGCTAACTGTAAGAGTATTGAAGTCATGATTACAAAGTCTCGCTTAAGATGGGCTGGTCACGTATGCAGAATGCAAGAAAACCGCATACCCAAATCTCTGCTTTACAGTGAGCTTGTAGACGGTAAGGGAAGGCCGGGTGGACAACTCAAAAGGTTCAAGGATATTTTCCACGAAAACTTAAAGGGAATTAACAAGCAGAATGACTGGGAAGAGGCAGCTCACAATAGAACGGAATGGAGAAGAATTGTAAAGTCAGTTAAGAGCGACAACCAAAAAGTAAAGAGGCAACAAAGCAATGAGATTTTTGAATGTCTGGAGTGCAGTAGGCAGATAACATCACGTATCGGGCTTTTCAGTCACAGAAAAGCTCATGAAAGAAAACGCCTTGCGTGGCCATCTTCTGATGCGTGTCAAATACTCGTCAGCGAGTAATGGCGGTATGTTATTATGCACTTTTTGAGTCGCACCTCAGATATGCCCTTCCATTCTGGGGTACGTGTTGTACGACTCAATTTGACCGCATTTTCAAGCTCCAGAAGAGAGCTGTTCGATATTCACTGGGACTAAACAGCAGAACTCATTGCCAGGACTTAAAAAAAATAAAAATATTAACTCTTCTTTCCTTATTTATATTTGAATCCGTTTGCCTAATACGTAAGCATGTATCAGCTTCTCAAGAAATGCTATCTCACACTTATCCACTCAGGCACGCGGAGCAAGATCTTTATCTACCTACCCCAAGCTCAGAGTTAGTTAAAAGTTCAATATTATACAACTCGAAAAAAATGCACAATCATCTGCCATTTGAAATCAAATCCATAACATCATTTTCTTCATTTCGTAAATCATTGAAATCTTATGTGAAATCTTGTGTTTTGGTGTATTGTGGTGATTTAGTGTTTTATTTTGCTTATTTAATAGACAAGGCTTTCTACGCCGTAAATGACTTATATTTTGATAATCGAATTTGATCTTTTAAACACTGGTCTGTGGAAACAAATTTATTTAGAGATCATTGATATTTACTATAAACTTACTAAATATTTTTGAATCTCATTTCTATTTTATTGTCCTTGGACATTGTAAACATTTATAAATGTTTATTTTAAACAATAAGACTGACAATAAAATTTGTATAATGGTATCCTCTTTTGTTTGTTTGTTTGTTTATATTTGTTTGTTTGTTTGTTTACTTTGTTTGTTTACATTACCTTTGTCTACAAATTATAAAAAAAATTTGAAAATAAAGGAATTTATAATAATAATTATGTTTTACATTCTACCTTTCTTAAAAAAATATTTAAAATACAAGTGCTGCCCTGAAATCAAAACTAATAATATATTAGGTATTTACTTTAGATGGTCTATACTTACTTTCTTATAAATATGGTAATCGTAAATCATACAGGGTGTTCAAAATTCTACGCCAAATTTTCGAAAATATAAAATAACTTTTCTTATGTCAATAAACTCCCAGACACCAATTTTCATCCAAATATTAACGTTACTTCAGAAATTATTTGGAAAAAATCGAAATAAAAATGAAACTTTTACACCCTGTATCTCCGAAACTTTTAAAGTGCAGAATAGGCTGCCAAAGTTTCCGGAATACAGTTCGGACCACCCTGTATATGCTTGCCACTTTTATATCATAATGGAGAGTATAAAAACAGAATAATCCTTATAATATAAAGTAACATTTTATAAAGCCAATTTAAACCTTTTTTTTTTCACTGAGCGATCCCCATCATTTTGTAATAATAAAAAGCTCGTGTCTTGTATTATGCACACAACAATTCAGGGAATTTATACTTCCACTTCTTACCTTCTTACTACTTAGACAAATCGGCTTAAGAAACATTTCAGGCGTATATAATACTACATCAAAAAAATAATGGAACAAAGAAAGTAAAAATCGAGTCTTTTAAAGAAAAAAAACATACATTGAAAGCCAATAATACTTAAAGACTTCTTATCGAATCATTTAGAGCAAACCTCAACTGTAATTTTATGCACCCTTTGTGTTTGGCCTGGTTGCGTTTCTTTAGGGTGCTTTCTGTACTTATGCTGTAGCCACTCAGATCGTATAATTTATCAATCCCTTTAGCCTCTGCTTTTGTTAAACCTCTGTATCTCTTTTTTCCAGTTCCATAAATAAAAGCTAAGGAGAAAAACCAAACCATTTTGTGAAACATTTACTTGTCTAGAGTAAAATTGAGTAAATCAATAGGTATATAAGTAACTCGTGTTTTTATCGGACAAACATTATCAATATTTAAAGAGGCAAATATTAGGCACAAAAACAATATTGAGGTATAGACCGGGTGCGTCTCAAAAGTGACTCACACCAAAAATTTTTTTTTTATTTTTTCAGATAAAAAAACGAGATTTGGTAATTTTTAGATACTAGAGATTTTTGATTGTAGAATGTAGAATGTAGAATGTAGAATGTAGAATGAGTAAGAGGGGGGTTAATCACTGCGAGATTAAAGATCTATTGTGCCCCCCTTCCTTGAGTCATCACACAGTCTATAACCCATCATACCCCTGTTGTAGAGGGGACAGGGTATTTCTCATCCTCCTCTGATAACAGTTCTCCCTTCGAGGGTACACACCCTTCCACGGTTCGAGTTTGGCCCTCCGTGCCGCCCTTCACAGTAGAGGAGCTTGCTATAATAGAGGATATGTCCCTCTTTCTCTATAGCCTCCTTGGATTTGAGGTCAATTCCTATTGTGAGAACCTGACCATATACCCTCCTCCCTCGAGTTGATGACTCGACTCGCCAACTCGATGTCTTTTCATTGAAGTTCTGACTCGGGATAAGGCTCAGCAGGTAGGTGGTGTCTTTCCCTTTGCTTCTCGGCAGAAAGACCGTGATGGCCGCCCCTTTAGAGATGTTTTCTCCCTTCACTGCTACCAGGTCCGGCCCTTACCAATTTTTAAGCTTAGGTGCGATTTCCACCAACCAATTCACCGATTCTTAAGATACACACTGTATGAGGATCATGCCCACCCGACAGTGTATCCCCGCAAAACGCAGCTGACCCACATTTTGTAGATCGTTGTCTTGTGATCCGATCGCCACTACTTCGTCCAGTATAGCCTCTTCTAGAAACGTTTGCTGGTCGGTGGTCAGAGCAACCTCTGGGAAATCCTTTGGCAGCACCGCCATTTTCACTTATCCAGCAATAGCGGCAAAGCTGGTGATACGTCCCTGCTTGCCTCCCGGTGTTGGACGGCTTTCCATCCTGGCTTTTTTCTCTCCCTGCCGGAGAAGAGGTGAGAGGTTCTCGCTCCCTCTCTTGCCCTAGGATGAGTCAGGTTGTTTCTTGGTTTCTTTACTCTCCCCTTTTCGGAGGAGTGTTTTCGTTTTTGCTTTCTTTGGAGCAAGTTCTTCGTGGAGCAGTCGGAGGTATCTCCGTGCTTTCGCTCCGCTAAGACTAGGTCCGCTAAGACTAGGTCCGCTAAGGTCTCAGAGGATCGTCTAGCCCGCCTGGTTGACACAGGCCGGGTAGACGAAACGGTAGCTTGTGTCGCTTATTGGGATTTGGTAATTTTTAGATACTAGAGATTTTTGATTAAAACTTTTAATTTTTAAATGGCACCTTCGGTATTTTTTTATTTTTTTCGATAGAAAGTGGCACTCCGAATAGAATGACATATGACATAATATGTCAACTATTTGAAATTGTAACATGGGGTTCATAACGACAATTTGACTCGAAATACGAAGTGTGTAGTACCAAATTATTCGTAAAAAAATGTTTTTTTCCAAATATGCTAATGAGCCATTCTTGTTCCATTTGAAAATATTGAGAGTTGAGATTGAGATTTGATTAAAAATACGATTTGGACATCTTTTAACCGGCCAGGACAATACATGAAAAACATTAGACGACCAAATATATTTTTTCAAGACTCCTTGATTTAGAATTAGTGTTTTTAACACAACCATGGCACTCTAGATTGAAATTTAATATACATTTTTTTCAAACAAGAATGTCAAAAGTTGAGATATGATATGTCATTTCTATTCAGAGTGTCATTTTCTACACAACTGAATAGTAATAATTGTAAAAGAATAGAGTGGATACGACAAAAGATCCAGGTAATAGATGTCATTCACAGAGTCAAACCCCTCAAATGGCAATGAGCAGGACACCTGGCAAGAAGAACTGACAACAGATTGAGCACAAAAAATACAGAATGGTACGACAAACTACTACAAATTAAGAGACCTAGAAGAAGACTGAACCTGAGAGGGGACCGTGATATTAGTAAATTTACTAATTTGCTAATTTGCTAATTAGCAGGGATAACTTGGACATGCATAGCCAACAATAGACAATGGGCCCATCTACAAAGAAGATAACCATAATTGAAAATGGTTGAATAAGCTGAAAATGATCATGATGATACCTATTTTTAATAGTTTGCGATTTATTCCAACTTTTTCAACTTCGATCCTGTCATGTTAAGCCACACCTAAAATTCCAAACACACGTGCTTTGATTAAGGCTTCATTAAGGTTTTCAGAGCTTCAGCATTTGCCATAAAATAGTGAGCAATTTGTTACAAAACCATATAAGTTATATATCACTGTAATTACAAAACTTCAATCTATTTTCGTATTGTAACGGAATTTTAAATTATGTCTTTATTTTCGAGAAAATTTAGTCCAAACATAAGGAATATTTTGTTGATGTTTGACCATCAAAATTTTAAAAATAAAGAAGTTGTCTAAAAATGTGCTACAATACGGATTAGTAGTATAATCCTTTATCTTTAATTTCCTTCTTCATTTGTGTAAAAGTACCTAGTCAGTTTTACAAAAAACGTTAAATGCCGAACGCTTATTTTGCTACTTTTTCGGACTAGTGAAATGGGCTCTTAAGAAGAAAACTTGAATTTAGTTTGATGTAATAAGTATATAGGTGGTAGAGAAAATAGTTACAGATTTTTCTAAAAATGAGTTAGTCAAGGTTACTGATAATCAATAACATTCTCGTACTAACACATGAAATATAAAAGAGTATAAACGTTGATTCTCACTATACCTTTCGTTTTCATTCCATATCCATTCCATATCCGTTCCGTATTTTTTATTGTATTAACGATATACGAAAGCTTCCGTTCCGTTTAGTTCCATACTTTTTATTGTACAATTTATATCATTACGAAAGTTTTATTTTAAAAAATTGTATTTTTTGAAAAAGGTAAAAAATTTAATTAAGAGATAAAAGAATAAATAAATATCAGCAAAATTTTAACAGAGCTGGTACAAATGTAAGAACATGACAATGCTGTTTCCGATACGCTTCAGTCCGCCCGCCAAAAAAATGTCTGGAAAGAAATAAGAATATGGAACTGAAGGGAAATGGAACGGATAGTGTGCATTGTCCTATTCATTTACATGAAATGATGATGGAACAAAGTATAGCCTGTTAAAAACAATGTAGTCTAGAATATTTGATCGTTTTCGAGCTTGAAACGAAGAACGTTATTCGCCTTTATCATTCTCGTCGTTATTTATTTGTCTAGCATTTTTGGCACACAATAGAGAAAAATGTATTTCGCCTCCTTAGGCTTTCTCCCGCTTTCGTGAAAAAAAACATGGCCGACAGAAAAACGATGACTAATTATGTTTGGCGGTTATAAGGAGCGCAAGTTTGAGAACCAGCCCTACGGATCCTTGAAAACAGAACTACTGAAGCTGAAACGCTTTCATGACTCATTTTCCAGTAGCGGCGATATAATAATATTCCTGTACGTTTTTTTTTGTTGTTGATTTTGTCCTTTTCTAATATTGTTGGATTTTTATTTAAAATACATTATCCATGGATATCCATTGTCAACACGATATGGAAAACAACGCAGTTACAGGGATCCCTCAAGGGATCACTCTCACAAGAAAAATTCAAAATTTAAATTGGGAATTGGTGCCTAGTGGCGTAGAGGTACAGGGTGGGTCAAATTCGACGCTTTTAAATGGAAACACCCTTTTCTATAGGAGATTATAGATTATTTCAATTTTCATCAAAAACATGATGGTAAAAACCGCACATCGATATCTATTACCGTTTCGGAGTTACTGGGTGTTTTTCAAAAATGTGCATTTTTAACAAATCGCTGTAACTTTTTTGTTATGGAAAATTTTGTATTTCTATGAAAACATTACCAAAGCACCTTTTTACGTAGAATTTAATGGTTTAAGTATAAATTTTTTAAAATTAATAATTTAAGATTTATCAACAGAAAAATTGTTTTTTTATTTGGGACACTCTCTATATTTTTAATTGACTGAAAAGAATTTAAAATTACCTTTCCAAAAATATAGCACACTTGATATTTTGTTATAATTTCCTTCGAAATACAGACTTTTTAAAAGTTCGCCACATTTAACTAGTAGGTTTTGGACTTTTGGACCCTTTATTGATGATATGCCCTTAACCCCTTCAAGCCCATGTTGCCACAAGTGGCAACATGCTCGAGTCGATCTATATCCCAGATCGCCACTATGGCTACAAATTACATTTGTTAAATAAACGCTGGGATAATATTACCGCTAAGTAGAATGGCCCTGGGATAGCACACTTTAGTAGGTGGGGACAAATTTCAATAGCTATTTCAAGGTCAAATGGCCGTAAGATTGTTTACGTATTTTAACACAGTGTTAGTTAAGCATTTCGCAGTGTTAGTTAAGCATTTTACACGTTAACATGTCTGACCTAACTGATGATGAACCGTTTGAGGATTCGGGGTCTGAGTTTTTGCCCATCGATTCTGATACATCTTATGAAAGTGACCACAGTTTATATATAACTTATAAAAAGTTTTGGCCCCCTTAGTAAGCCACTGGATTAAAAAAAAACAATAAATTTAGTTTTACTTTACCAAAAGTACTTTATCTGATGTGCTAGAATGTGAATTATCAAAAAAATTTACTTTTTCTTTAAACCCATTTTCTGGGATATAGACACCGACCTATGAAATTAGCCTGGGCTTGAAGGGGTTAATGGAACTCGAAAACATATTTTTCCAGCAAGACGACGCACCGCCTCTGAACGCTGAAGTTATCAGCAAATTTTTGCAGCCATTTTAAAAAATAATTGAATAGCTAACCAAGATCCCAGCCGTTGGCCGTCGTGTCCGCCTGACTTAGTGCCCATGGATCTAATCCTATGGATATATTATTGCGGAAGAATAAAGGTTCCTTATTCTTCCGTATAATCTAGACAAGAATTAGAAATACTTAGCAGTTATGAGAGGGTATCTTTCACCCCTACTGAGTTAATGAATTCCACGAGAAATTTTCAAAAACTGCTCCATCTTTCCATAACAGAAGACGGTCGATATGTCGAACACCTGTAGCAAAAGCTCATGTCTTGGTTTGCTATTTATTGTTATTATTATTAGATATAATTTAAATGTCTTGATGTTGGTTAAATATATTTTAAATTGTTATAAAATTCTGCATCTCTCATAGCAAATATTATTTTCGTTTTAATTGATGCTCACAGCTAGAATTTTTTTGCATTACAACCGGTGCCGTTCATAGCCTACTTATTTAAAGCGGGCGAATTTTTATATACTCTATATCTCGAAGAGGAATCGAGCAAAATATCAAGTGTGCTATATTTTTGGAAAGGTAATTTTAAATTCTTTTCAATAAATTAAAAATATACAGGGTGTCCCATATAAAAAATCAAATTTTCTGTTGATAATTCTTAAATTGTTAATTTTAAAAAAATTATTCTTAAACTATTAAATTCTACGTAAAAAGGTGCTTTGGAAATATTTTCATAAAAATTCAAAATTTTCCATAGCAAAAAAGTTACAGCGATTTGTTAAAAATGCATATTTTTGAAAAACAACCCGGAACTCCGAAACGGTAACAGATATCGATATGCGATTTTTACCATCATGTTTTTGACAAAAATTGAGCTCCAGACACCGATATTATCTCCTATAAAAGAGGGTGTTTTCATTTAAAAGCGTCGAATTTGACCCACCCTGTACAGGCTCTCGTCTACCAATCTCAAGGTAGTGGGTTCGAATCCCACACCCGGCATTGTATCAGCCGACTATTTTTATTAAAATAAAAATAGTTTGGGTACCTAGTTCGACTCAGCCTTAAATGAGTACTTGGGATTCACAATCCTGAGGTAATAACAGGCGGTTGAAGCGTAATACTAGCCACATTACCTTCCTTGTATACCGAACGGCTCTAGTATGGCAAGCTGTACCTTGCTACTCCCAAGGCGTTAAACGCTATATACCTACGGGAGCTATTATTAGTATTATATATGGTTTTGTAACAAATTGCTCGCTCTCTTATGGCAAATTCTGAAACTCTGCAAACGTTAATCGAACCTTAATCAAAGCACGTGTGTTTGTAATTTCGGGTCCATCTTCAGTGTTCCGTGTCATTTAAAAAGTGGTAGCATCTTTGTTATTTAAACGGAACACCCAGATTATTACATTTTTGGAAACCACACATCTCATAATTTTTTTATTATACTAACGTATACCTATAGTAAACGCCACGAATGTTTGGGAGTGATTCATCGCTTGATGAAATTAGAATCGACACGCGCGCTATCATTTTTACATTAAAAACGTAAATTTTTACCGCAGACGTAGGTTTTTAAAGGCCCGGTCTAATCATCTGCCTGCGCTCCTCCTACTTATTCTAAAATGTTAGCGTGATTGACAAAGACGATACTATATCGCGTTTCTTTGATTGATTGGTTTTTGTGCGTCAGTCCATTGGTGTGCTTGCAGTGCGACCAATGGGGCGTTCCAGTTTATATTTATAACCAAATATATGTTTTGACAAGACTTTGACATTTAAAACAACAAATTACAACATATTATATATTGATTATTATAAGACTTGAAACACCACGGCACTGGAATTAAGTTTTATGTGACCTTGAGCAGATTAGTTCACATGGTAGCGACCGATGAATCACTCCCAAACATTCGTGGCGTTTACTATATCTCCATAACATTTTTAAAGTTGAAATTTGGGATAGAAAACGTTAGAAAACTAAAATTAATCCATTTGATATTATCTGATTTCATACAATAATTCAAAGTTGACGAATTATTGCCTAGTCTAACTTCTTTAATATTATTGTGAATGAAAAATAGGAGGATAACCTACAAAAAGAAATGAGATCCCATCAAAAACATAGAATCTAAAATATGCCAAGTCTCTCAACAGATTTCTTCCACTATAAAAAGTTGTGAGATCTCCTGTAAAACAGACAGTTTATTTTATTTGGTTTCTCTTTAAGCACCTATTCAACAATTTTATTACAAATTGTTATTAATATTAATCAACTTCTTTGATGATTAATATTAATATTCTTATCATCAGATGGGATTGTTTTTTCGACTAAATAAAAGCTATTTTGTTGTAAGAAAGGGTCATAGTAGAAATATTCACAATATGTACACAATTTGAGTAATTATATCTGAATTTTGATCATTTTTTATCATCATTAAAATTCATCAGCTGTAGCAAGAGGGCAGATTTATTTATGAAATAAACAACAACGCCACTGGAGAGAAATTATATGAGTGTGGCAAATGCAATTGCGAGAGTAGTAGTAGGGTAGACTGGCATCTAACATCCCCAGGGCTGATTTATTAATGGTTCTTAAGCACGAAATACAAGGGGCACAAATTTTCGACTGTGTAAGCACATAAATCAGGATTAGATACAAGGAATGAAAAAAACGCCAATTTTTTACTATAATTGAAAAGAAAATATGTATTTGATTGAGATAGTGAACTTTGTGAAGTCAGTTTGAATGAAATACATTTTTTTAACAATTTGATTTAAAGACCTCTTGAAAAAAAAAATGAAAACCAGCGAAAATAAATTCAAACACCTTAAGCTTCATTCAGAACCTCACAATTAGTGGAATAAATTAGTGGTTTCAATTAGCATCAGAAGTTTGTTCCTTTAATTCCAATTTTCAATAGCAATTTTAACTTTAGTTTCAATAGCATAGAAGTTTGTTCCTTTAATTCCAATGTAAGAATTTAGAACGTCAAAATTAGTGGTAGACATTTTCAATTAGTAGAAAAAAATATCAAACTTTTAACTTTTCCACTAATTATACTTCAAAATTTGCGAAAAATGTCATTTTGGCCCTTGAATATCTCCCGTCAAGATAAATTGTGGTTAGAAATCAAAAGTTGATTGTTTTATAAGCTAAATATTGTTACGTTTTTCGTCGGTTCCGTGTGGATAGAAAGTCACAATTTATTTAAACACTATTTATTTAACACTAATGAACAAAAATAATAACGATAAAAGACTTATAGAACTATTTACAAACGATTTATAACTAAGAATTTATTTTGAATTTTAGCGCGTCAACTGTATATTTATAACTGCCCTCTCTAGGCCACTGCCGCCGGCTTTTATACCGACAGGTAAAAGAAATCTAGAATAGTCCATAGATCGTTAGGCGCATAGAGAAGGTTTTCGAATGTTCTCGTATGTACTAGTCCATTCTAGTGGGTCTCGATTCTTCTCGAACGAATGAATCACTGCGGTGTCTATGCGATGTTAAGGTCATCCGAGGGCGGGCCATATTGTGAGGTTAGGTCGAGTCCACACCGGCTCGCAACAATATTATAGGCATTCTCTATCGATGCAACTGACTAACGCAAGCTGTTGCTAGGATATTCTATTAATTTATGTGTGTATTACTCTATAATGGTTACGCAAAAATTAACGAGTTGACTAGCTAGCTAGTGAGTAAACTGTAGCAGTACTACTATTTTGCTTACTTATAACTTAAAAATTGTGTATTGGCTATTACTACTTAAAAGAGAGAGAGACTCAACTTTTAAAATTTGAACTTAAAGGCGGACCCTGACGACTCGTGTACTTGACAAACACTTGCCATGTTGTGTGAGTGGTTTACTTGAAAAAAAATGTTGTTTACAAAGATGGTATACTTGCCAAGTACACGAGTCGACACAGTCCGTCTTAAGACAAAAAATTATTGAAGTGAAACTCTTTTACGCGCGCTAGGAGCAATATACTTATACTATTTTTTAAAATTACCTGCTTAATTTTAATTAAGATTTAATTGATTTTCAGATTATGTATATCCAAGGCCAACTTGACAGTGTACCGTGTCACTATGACAGTTTTTGAAGAACTGCGGACATGGATCTCGAGATTCAGGATATCAAACTCGATTCAATTTAGATAGAGTTTATTATTGAAAAAAAATAAAATGTGAACATGAGAACTTTCATTCGCGCTATTTTCTATTGACAATACATATTCTTGTGACAGGTAACTAAAGGAGGGTTCACACCTATTATACATATAATGCTGCGTTTACAACTATAAGAATCGTATACATCAACACACACCTTCAATTCTTACAATACTAAAAGAATATTTATTCTAATACATGCAAAAAATATTAAAAATAAACTTAAAAGTTATACTGAATTTTTGTCACAAACATTTAACATATCTCTAAAATATTTAAATTTTGGTGTACTTAGAGATTTTGTGAAAATATCTCCAACTTGTTCGGCTGTGTTTACATAGAATAATATTATTTTATTTTCACTAACACACTCTCTTACAAAATGGTGTTTAACGACTATGTGTTTTGTACGTTTAGTTTCTAACGTATTTGACATTTTTATACAAGACTGATTGTCTTCAAGAACATTCACAGGAAAAGCATTAAGGTTTAACAATTCAGACAAAAGTTGTCCAACGAAAATACATTCAGAAGTACAATCTGATAAGGCGATGTATTCTGCTTCTGAACTGCTCAAAGAAACTGTTGCTTGTTTTTTTAGATTTCTAAAATACAAAGTTATTAAAAATTTTAATTTCGTATCCTGAAATGCTTTTTCTGTCATATGTTTCATTGGCATAATCTGCATCAACATAAGCACATATAATTTGATTAGATTGTTCTGAATTTTTATATAAAATACCAAAAGTTTCTGTTCCTTTTAGATATCTTAAGGTATTTTTCAAATATCTCCAATGTTCATTATCAAAAAAATTTTGATATCGACTAAAAAAGTAAATACAATAGCTTAAATCATATCTTGTTCCTAACATTATATACATTAAGAATCCTATTAGCTCTCTATATGGAAGATTAGTATTTTTATTTATGTTATTAGCAAAACTTAAATTTAATTTTAATTGAATTGGAATATTCATTATTTTACAATTTTGCATGTTAAACTTTGATAAAACATTCTGAATTAAGGCTGTCTGACTTAAAAATAATATGTTATTTTGTTTTTCAATTTCTAAACCTAAAAATTTTAAGATAAAATTTTCTTGACATTTTGGTGAAAGATCATGCATTTCGAAAATTAACATTAATTTCTTCTTAAATACATCTAACTTCTTCTGACTTCTGTACACCTTCATGTATCTTCATATATACTGGTTCAGATAGATCTCCGTTTAGAAACGCACACTTAAAGTCAAGTTGATTGATACACAAATTTTTCTCTAAACTCAGTGATAGAAGTACACGTATGGACATCATTCTTGCTACAGGTGAGTATACATCTATGTTGTTATACTGTCCTTGCTGATAACCTCTTGCTACAAGACGAGCCTTCTTAACCACTGTACCATCACTTAAGTTTTTTTGTTTAAAAACCCATCTTGAGTCAATTACTTTCACATTCGTAGGTCTTTTTATCACTTCCCAAGTATCGTTTTTGTTGATTGCACTTCATTGCTAGTTCATTTTGTATAGCTTCTTTCCAACCTTGTGACATGGCATCCTTGAAGTTTTTTTGTGGAGAGTCAATACTTTCTATGAATAACGCTATCATTCCTTCATCATATCTGTCACTAGAGTTGTCATAATTTAAGTCATAATCTTCAAAATGTTTAGATACTTGTATTGTTCTTCTTGGTCTTTCACTTTTGTTCACTATGTCTTCATAGTTTTCTACTTCAGGGTCTTCTTGATTAGAATTGATGCTTTCTGAGTCATTATCTTCAGCATCTGTCACATCATCATCATGAATTGTAACTTTTTCTTGTTGCTTACGAGTTCCAAATATTTTTGTTTCGTCAAATATTACATTCCTAGTAACTAAGATTCTTTCTTCTTATGGATTCCAAAGACGATAGCCATTATTTGTATATCCTATTAGATACATTTTCTGACTTCTCTTGTCAAATTTATTGTGTCTGTTTTCAGCTGGAATATGTACATAGGATAAACATCCAAATATTTTTATTTTCGATAGTTCAGGCTTTTGTCCAAACCAAATTTGTGCTGGTACAACGTCGTCTGGTAATGTTGAACTTGGGGTTCGATTAATAAGATAAGCTGCTGTTGCCACAGCTTCTTGCCAAAATATTTTGTCCATATTTGCTTGAAAAATTAAACATCTGGCCTTATCTAACACAGTTCGATTAAATCGTTCTACTACTTCATTTTGCTCAGGTGTTCTAGGTATGGTATATTCAAGTTTTATTCCTTTTTGTTTACAGTAGTTTTTCATCTCATATGATATGTATTCCCCACCATTGTCACATCTAAGTCTGTTTGATGGTAATTTCTGGAATTGATTTTCCACCATGGCAATATATTCCCTAAATTTCTAGAATGGTTCACTCTTATTTTGCATGAAATATACCACAGAAAAATGAGAGTAATGATCAATGAAAGAAATGAAATACTTTTTATCATCATGTGACCTTGGATTTAATGGACCACAAACATCACTGGATATACATTCGAAAATATTTTTCGCTTTCCTCTCATCAGATAATTTCTTAAAAGGCTTTCTTGTTTGTTTTGCTTCTAGACAAACATCACAAATACTGGTTGACGTATATTTTGAAGAGTGTCCCATTCTCTTGTGCCATAAATCTTTTTCATTTATCGTCTTTACCAAATTTGTTTTACTATCAAATTCTGTTTGATTTAAATTTAAATTTAGTATGTACAAATTCCCTTCCAGCTTCCCTCTTAGAATAATATTATCGTTTTTGCTTATAATAACTTGTTTGTTCTGAAATATTATTTTTAAATCTTTGGATTCCATCTTTTTAACAGACAATAAATTATGAGTTAAATTTTTACAAAGAAAAACATTTCCTAATTTTATTTTCTGACCATTCTGTGAAATTAAATGAAGAGTACCTTCATAGTTGGCTATAACAGGTTCTCCAGCCTTGGTGACTTTTATTGAGTGGTTAACATTCTTTTTATTCATTAGAAATTGCCCTGCAAAAAAACTGTTCTGTTATTAAATGGTTTGTGCAACCTTACTTCTACTACGAATTTTAAAGGATTGTGGCTATTCAATTTAGTTCTACTTTCATCAGAACACAGCTAATAAAGCTTACCTCATTTTTACATTGATTTTCTTCTTCAGCTAAATTCGCTTTCTGGCTTTCCTTTTTATTCTTGAAACAGTCCACCTTTTTGTGACCAACTTTCCCACATAGATAGCATTTAAAAGGACATTTCTTCTTCGCTGTTTTCTTCTTATTCTTGTTCTCGTTATTACCATAAAAAGATGCAGAACTTCCTACTTCTGGAGTTAAATTACATTTTTGTCTTTGTTCTTCTGCCATCGATCCATTGCCATCGAAAGGTTTTATCACATTTCCTGCGCTTCCCGACATTTTTCTTTTTCCACGCATTACTGTTTAACCTCTAAATCTTTCCTGTGTTTCCTAAATACCCGATCTGCACTATACTGGGCCCATAACCTGAAAAACTGCGGACATAGATCTCGAGATTCAGGATATCAAACACGATTCAATTTAGATAAAATTTATTATTGAAAAAAAATGTGAACATGAGAACTTTCATTCGCGCTATTTTCTATTGACAATACATATTCTTGTGACCGGTAACTAAAGGAGGGTTCACACCTATTATACATATAATGCTGCGTTTACAACTATAAAGCTGGATTTATAAACTCGGAAGTTGGCGTTCAGTTGAGGTTCAGTTGCAGTTGTATGTTCGCGGCAGTTGAGGTTCAATATTTTTGCATTTATAAACTGTCAGTTTCGGTTGTCGGTTAGGTTTGGAATTGTGAAAATTTCGAATGTTTTTCTTTCGATTTAAAAATACTTTTGGTATTTCTCAAAGTTCAAACACAGAAACACACTAAACCAAACACAGTAATCCACGATTACGCAAAATATAAACATTACATTAACAGAAATAATGAAACAACAATAAGAGTCATTTTCCAATGCCACGGCGTACTGTGCTTCACGTGATCGACAGGCGCTTATTCATTGGCTGTCGCCAAACCTCGCCAACTGCCCGCAACTGCCGACATAAACATTGACCATCTTTGAACTCCGTTGAACGTAAAACGAACTGCCAACTTTTCGACCAACTGACTTTATAAATGCGCGCGTTCATTTCATAGCGTTGAACATTTTGAACGGCAACTGAACCTCAACTCCCGAGTTTATCAATCCAGCTTAAGAATTGTATACATCAACAGTTTTGACGTAAGAAACGTCATAGATTGATGTCGTCCGATCGCGACCAAATTTGATGGGTTGGCTATGTGACGATGCACTCGGTCCTACCAAGCGACGGACGGTGCACACGGTCCTACCCTGAAAAAATGGATACGACGTTTCGTTTACATTTTCATCAGGAGGAGACTAAGGATTTGATATTGAAGAAAAATGTGGGTCGATTTCGGCATAATTGGGGACGGGCTACAGGATGACGCCTTTGACGTTTCGAAACGAAATCATCAGGATTTTTCTTAATTATGGGGATATTGGAACCAAATTCGGCAAGTGGTACCCGAATGGAGTCCTCAGACGGACAGACGGTCATTTTAATACAAATTTTGTGAAAGTGAATCAAATTATTTATTAATTTTTAATTTATTACTTTTTCAACATTTCAAACTACACTTTTTCAAGCATATCCTTCAAATATTTCAATTTAATGGCTGTTAGTGAGAAGTTTCACTTCACGTAGTGCACATACAATTTATTTAATGTTGTAATTTTTCGAGAGCCATTAAAAAATTATCGTATAATATTATTTATACCACACCACTGTATTTCAATATTTTATTTATGAGATACATTAAAATTTAGTACTGTTCTAAATAAAATGTCATCAAGTCAAACTATTTTAAAAGGTTGGTTTTGTTAAAAAAACAATAATAAAAAATATTGAACTTGCATTTAATAAAAAAATAATGTACGACAAAGCAATACATACATATATGATATTTTTATATAGTGTTTTATTGATATTGTCTGTTAAAAATACGTTGATCAATAAAAGAAAAATTCAAAAATAATTAACAAACAAATTTATTGCTAGGTAGTTTGTCAACAGATTTTTTTGTTTTTTCCACACAACAAAAATTAATTCAAAAAGTGTGAATTATTAGTTATAAACAATATGTTATTTAAAAAAACAACGTTTTTATATTTTATCTCTATTTTTAAGATCCTTAGACTCACAAAATACTATAAACTTTCGAAAATTGTATAAAAAACCTTATTAACTAGGCACATCATAAAACTTCTTTCATGACGGCTTATATTAAAATATAATTTTGCCTATTTAGAGGAAATATTTCTAGGCAATAACTAGACATTTGAGACCTTACATTATGCTATTTTTTGTTTTGTATTTAATTTGAACAATTTCAATACGCCAAAAATAACCTTTTTGCTTATATAAATGAACAAATAAAGGACGAAAGCGACAAAAAGATAAACGTCTAATAAATGATACTGATAGAAAGGCAGCGTTAAAGTTGCCGGTTGCAAATGGGACGCCCCTTTATGCCTGATGACGTATTCAATCCAAAATATTGCTGTGTCCACTGCTGGCAATGGCTGGTCTCTCACTATTTTCCCTTGTTGTATTATGTTGGATTTGTACCTGCAAATGTATGTAATTTAATGTAAATTAGTTTTGACTAGATTATAACCATTAATTTATTTTTGTTGCAGATATTTTCTTTCAAACATTTTTTCGAAATTTTTTGTAACTATAAAATATTACAAAGTTACCGGTTGATTGAAGGATATAACAAAAACATATAAGGAAATTATTACTACAGTACGTCTGCTGGATCTGTGTCTGTGAAACGAATGCGGACAAAAAACATTTAAATAAACAGCAATATATTTTATACGTCGACTTGACGAGTACGTCACCGCAAATCGCTCCGCCTGCTCATTTTATTGGCTACTTGCAAATTTGTCGAATTTTTATTGATGGGACGCGTCGTCTAATTTTTTACGAAAAACATCGAGAAAATATCGTTTCCCCTCTCACGGATATTACGAAGCTACAGAACGGACAGACGCACTGTAATACCACAGATTATATAGATTATAAACTTATCGTCAAAAGCATTGTTTTTCGTGGTTCCAATTTTCTGAGTCGCGCCCTAGTTAGGTTACTAGTTTGCGCACATAGCACGCCCACTTATGGTCTCTAAAATTGTGCATAGCGCCTCACCGACCCATTTATTACGCTGTTTAAACGCGAGTTTGTTTTTGCGCGCAGGAAATTTTACTCGTTTGTTCACCGTCATAAAAAACAATTTTCGTATTACGAATTAGGGACAATATTTTTATCTGTATACATATAGTATACCTAATCTGTGCTAATACCGAGTAATCTAACCTAACATAACCCTCCCCCCGGCTTCAATCACACTTAAATCTCTAGCGATATAATTTTGATCTCTACCAATTTAAAGCAACTATAGCGGATATAACTTCTGGACTTAAACCATATCTGCTATAGTAACTGCCCAACAGAGAATAATAATATTTTCCAATGACAGTGACACTACATAAATTATAAAAATTATTTTACAAATCTGTTAACTAGAACCAAAAGCAAAGGCATGGTTTTAATTTAAAAATTACGAAAAAATATGAATGTCTTTTTCAAAAGTGGATATCTCCAAAAAAATAAAGCTACTGAGATGAACCAAAAGAAGGAACTATCGAGGAAAGATGACACTAGATGATAAAAGGATTTTTAAATTCCTTGCTTTGTTAACATATTCCACAAAGTGGTTCAAACTTTTACCAAAATATCAACATTTTGTTTTTCCTGGTATAATAAACAGAAGGAAACTTTCATTTTTAATTTAGAAAGAGACACTAAAAATTCAACATATTTAGCTACAAATTACTTACAATATGGCGATATTATTATATAACTTGGTAATATTTGAGGGGTAGTTAGTTTCATCTCGTTGAAATTTGACTTTCGAAAAATCCGTTTGCTTTTTTAATAAAAAAGCTTTTTACGTCAAGCAGTTTAAGCAGAATCGTGGTTAAGAAATTAGCCATCTTTTTGGAACACCGTGTATGATTTTTTAAAAAATTTCAGAATATGTAAAAAAAACAAATAAATTATGCTTGTCCATAGCGTTTTCCCGAAAGACTAACCGTTTTTTAAATAACAAATATTGTAATATTGACGGGCGTGGGCCCTCTTGGAATTTGAGATTCGAGAAACCCCTCCTTATCGAACCTCTACAGCCCACAGTCAATCCGTTTGCCAAAAATCAGCTTTAAACGTCAAGCAGTTTAAGCAGAATCGTGATGACTCAATGGTCATATTTTATAAAACACCCTGTATAAATTTATAAAAAATCTTAAAATTTGTAAAACAACAAAATAAAATATACGTGTTTAAGAGTTTTTCCGAAAAACTCACCGGTTTTGAAATAAAAAGTATTTTAATATTTGAGGGATAGTTTCACCCCCTTAGAATTCGAGTTTCGAAAAATCCCTTTTTATCGAACCTCTACACCTTAAAGTCAATCTGTTTTCCAAAAATCAGCTTTTTACGTTAAGCACTTTAAGCAGGATCGTGATTAATCAATGACCAGATTTTTCGAAACACCCTGTATACATTTTTAAAAAATCTTAAAATATGTAAAAAAAACAAAATAAACATACGTGTTTCAGCGGTTTTTCGAAAACTTGACCGTTTTTTAAATAAAAAACATTGTAATATTTGAGGGGTGGTTTCACACTCTTGGAACTGGAATTTCGAAAAATCCCTTATCGAACCTCTACACCCTAGAATCAACCTGTATGCCAAAATTGAGCTTCTTACGTTGAGTGGTTTGAGCAGGATCGTGATTAATCAGTATGTCAGTCACTTAAGGATTTTATATGTTAGTATAGATTAGGTCTAGTTTTATTTTATTATTAGACTTTTTGATTATTTTTTATAAGTTAACAGTTACTTATTTAATAAACTAAACAAACTCGTAGGAAGTATTTCAATCTTCAATAGAAAACACGTGCTATCCAAAACAAACAAATAAAATACCTATCCTTATTGTGTAATAAGTGATATCTAAAAAATTTACAAATTCTGAAACCCTACGACTTAGATACGAGTATGTTCACGTCAGAGGGCAAAAGATAATTTTTGATGTAAGTTATATGTAATAGATAAAAAAAATCTAACAATGATGTTGAGATACATTGATACAATATCGAGTGCTAATTAAAAAAACATTTCCTCTTAAGTGAATCCAAGCTATAATCACACGTGCCCATAATGAATATTGCTGTTTATGAAACAGCGATATATAATATTAATTGTACCAAATAGGGCCAGATATATCCAGGTTGAGTCTTAAATAAGTGCTAATATTTTCAGAGGTGGTATATTTCGACACCCAGGAACACTTTTAAATTTTCCTATATATTTTAGAAAATTTTATAAATTGCCTGTTCACCGCAAATTTTCCCACTGTATAATTTCTTAATCTCTGATATTACCACAGTTACGGCACGGTAAAGGGGGTCCTACACGCAACGATTTCTGAGAGATTTGAACTGCACAGTTCTTCGATACAGACCAAAACTCAACGTGTAGTGATGGCTTTGACCCAGTGGCGGACTAAGCCCTTCGGAGGCCCGGGGCGGCGAAGCTAAATGTGGCCCCCGGTCTGTTTAGATAATGATAACTTCTAATGCACATTTTGTAAAAATTGAATGACGTATGTATAATGGTTGGCAAAATTCAAGTATTTATACAGGGTGTCCCAGGCTGAGCCTGCGTTAGAAGTTTCTAGAGAACTACAATATCTAGATACGAGATTTTGTGCATACAAAGTGCATATCATTGTTTCACAAGTACCGGAAGTTGACAACAAATTTTTTTAAAATGGGTGACCCCATTTTTTATTACATACTCTCATACTCTCTGTAAAATTTTATGAACTTTGATATTAAACACTCTATACCTAACGTTAACCATTTTTGAGAACAAAAAATATTTATAATTTTTGGAGGAAAAAAACTGCCTGTCAAAAATATGTATATAGCCTAAACGTCAAATTTAGTGATTGCCACAGCCACTGTACCATAAAGAGAAGACACGTGGCTATCTATGTCAAAAATTAAATTGTCCAAATGTCATATAATAATGGCGGCAGCTGTCATGGAATAGAGCGATTAAAACATTACCATAAATCATTTTTTTTTCAAATGGAAATCCACTTTTTTATTTACGATGTACTTAAACAGCCGTTAAACGGTAGCCTACTAAAATGCCGTTAATAGATACTGTGACGTCGTTCATGTCGGCGGAAAGTAATGCCTAGCCTTAAGCATTCTGCAAGGGCACCTGTGGGTCAGTGGCTGAGGCTATCGCTTTGTAAGCGAATGGTCCGTGGTTCAAATCTCACGCCGACCAAGACTTTTTTTATGTTTTTTTTGCTTATAGCGTGATCTTATTGCATTGGTTTCACTCTTTTTAGTTGGATTGGTTTAGTTATTTGGCGGGATGGTTAGCGTGGTTATTTGGAGGGTGTTAATTCATTGGTTAGTTGGTTATTTGGTGGGGTTGGTTGATTTTTACAAATTTATATTTGTTTTTTATATTTTTTATCAGTGTGGAGGTTAGTTGCGTTGATTAAGTTGGTTATTTGGTGGGGTGGATAGCGTTGGTTAGTCCTTATAAAATTCCTATATTTCATAAAGCCATCGAGTGCGTCACATCAACGACGTCATACCTATTAACGGCATTTTAGTAAGCTACCGTTTAACGGCAGTTTAAGTACAGCCTTTTATTTAACTCGTGAAAAGGCTTTCGTTACTTTCGTTTTTAAAATTTGTTACTTTTTGACTATACATGTTCCTGTACCTAAAATAAATCGTTTCTAAGTTATTTAAGATTTAGCTTTAAAGCGTATGTTTTTCTTGATTTTAACCAGTAGCCTATGACAGTATATTATCGATCATCATGTCCAAGCTAGCTTTGCGCTGTTTTTTTTTTAAATAGGCTGTACAATTTTTTTGACAGGTAGTTTTTTTCGTCCAAAAATCTTAAATATTTTTTTCTTAAAAATGCTTCCAGGGAAATACCCTTGAAATGCCACGTAAAAATATCGCGATTTTGTAAGTCCTCCAAGAACCGAGGGGCCCCTTCGCTGTCTCAGGCCCGTGGCCCCCATATACTAAAGACTTCACTGCTCATCATCAGTAATGAAGCTAGAATACAAGTTATATATGATGTGCATTGGTTGTAATTTAAAATGTTTATTCAGTAAAAATATATAATGAAACCATTGAAAAATAACTTAAAAACTAAAATAAATAAATTCAGTCTCAAAATATATAAAGAATAATAATTATTCGATATTTTAAAAACAGAAAATTACCCCTTTGATTTAATTTCCTAAATAGAAAATGCCATTGACAATTACTGGAGCCTGAACATTGATAATTAAGTAAATATCTGCTTCCATTTATACTGTTTATAGTTGGCGTATACTTCGGATGGTTTGCATACTCCACATACAAACTGCTTTATAACTACTGAACACATATTGGCCTTGTTTGCCAGTTGAATAAAAAATTACTTATTAAGATTCGGAGGCCCCCTAGAAGACGGGGCCCGGGGCGGACCGCCCCTTCCGCCCCCTCCCCCCTAGTCCGCCGCTGCTTCGACCTTGAACATGCCTTGTCTCACGAGCTAACGAGAAAAAAAAGTGGGAAGGATCGTGCAAACACTAAAAAACATTTAATTTAAAGCTAAAAAAAGCATTTTAATAAACTGTATACTGTTCCTGGGTACCAATATCCTCTGATTGTATGCTAGGAAGAAGATTTTCATGCTACTCGGTCTAGGTAAAGCATTAAAGCTCATATGCTAGACATGTAAATTAATGTATATTAGAATCCCCCGTTTCAACTGATTCATTTTCATTGGAGGAAAAATCGTCAATATTTATTTCAAACCAATAATTAACGAGAAAATTTCACACCTCTACTTTTCAACCAATAACATGCTTTAACTCGCCTTATCATTCAAACTGAAATAATTTCCGGAAATTTTTTAAATCTCCAAAGGAAACTTTAGTGGAAATTTTCTGACAGTTGAAAAGGTAAACATAAGATCTAAATCATAATGTGAAACTCAAATACAATGTCTATAAATTCAAATAATTAGCATTTGATGTAACTAAGGTTCAACATATTTTTTTTATTTAAGGAAATATGTTAGATATACCTAAATATGAATTTCTTCGAAATTGCCATGTTCTAAAAAATATAGTTCTGCCGCCTTTATTTAACTGAAAGCTGGTATTTTCCTATTTAACGAAATATGATGAATATATATAATGATTTTTTTGTCCAATTTAATTTCATGTTGAATTATCTTCAATGTCCAAATCTTTTAATGATATCGAGCTAATATAGCAATAATAATAACGAAACACATCCATAGTAATTATAGGTTTTATTAATATTAATCCCTCAATTATGTTAAATGTCTTGTAGGCTGGCTTGAATTGGTGGTTTGAATCTGGGTATTTTCTGTCTTTATGTTGCATTGTGCTCTGGATCATGATTGAACTGGCTAGTTCTTGATGAAATGCTCCTCATGGATTCAATACTGACTATTACTATGTCCAGTAATTTTAATGAGCTGTTGTTCACCAACTCCTTTCTTGGCCAAATTTAAACAGCTGTTGCTCTTAACAGAATGATTGGTTATTTTAACTTTTTAGTGTCAATTCCTATATCTGAAGCTGCTGATTTAAACCATGAAGATACAATGTTCTTATCCTCACTGGGCTATTCTTGTACCATCCTTTCAATTGGGTTGATTCAGTATGGGTTTGGTGTTAAGAAGATCTGATATATTTGAAAAAAGAAGTGAACCCTTTCCATCAACCTTCTAAACAAGCGAACCGGACACATTTGTGGATTTTCGAAATTTCTAATCAACCATTTACTATCCGACAGTTTTTTAGAACCACCTTGTGTGGTTTTAGAGAAAATTGGATTATATTCTATCCGACCTTTTGAGTTTCCGAAATTATCAGTTTCTTCTTTGAAGTATTGGATACATGTCCTTCCCCTCCTCTCCATGCCAGCTCATGTGAAACTATATGAAAAAATTTACGCTGCAACCCATCTGGAGTATTTTCATACCACATTTCAATAATTTTGCTGTATTCGTCACTGGTTAAGGCTTAAGCACTCACTTTTCTTTTTGCTGAATCTCTCTGTAGTATTTTGCGCTTAGCATCGCGTGCAGCTCTGGCGGTCACAAATTCCACATCAGAAAACGGATTAAATTTTATTTTATATTTTTCGTAATAAATTTCTTGCAACTGCTTAGCAGTAGAGTTCCACATCACTTTGACCACAGTTTCCTTATAATCTTCAAAATTTTTCTTTTTCATATTAAATGCATAGTCCTCCAGTATAGTAGCCAGCTGTACTACACACATACACTCATGAATATTATACGACTTTTCATCACAAAATTCAACAAACTGTTTCCATACACTTGATTTTGATTTTCGGGTGTTATCTGGTTTTATAAATTTCTTCTTTAATGACTTGTTGGTTTACTTTTCCAAATCGCCCACGGGTGGGTGTACCCCTACACCCACCTTAACACCTCTTAGCCGTAGGTAGGAGCTTAGTGCGTTCTAGAGTTCTAATAGATCGACTTATAGCCTACCCGTCGTTGTCCACTAGGAGCCCACGAGGAGGGGGGTGCCGCTTTAACCAATATGAACTTTTTAAATGTTTCACAAACGTCTCCCAGTAATAATCGCACCTCGGATAAACCTCATTGGTTACGATAATGCCACTGCGCAAAGCTGTATGCTAGGAAGTAAATTTTCATGCTACTCGGTCTAGGTAAAGCATTAAAGCTCATATGCTAGCTCAGAATTAAAATTATTAGAGTTAAGCAACTCGCATTTTCAATGGATGACATCGTCATATTTATTTCAGACCAATAATTAACGAGAATATTCGTATAATTTAACAAAATTACTGTAAACCACTATAAATACGAATTGTTGTATATGTTCAAAATTTTTTCTCTTCTTAAATAAATTTAAGCGTTGCCATTATTAGGCATTTGCATAAAAGTGTGTATTTTGGGTATTCTACAAAATTTGCAGGCTATTGGGGAAACAGAAAATGTACAGCTTTTCAAACAGGTCCTTCAAATCCTCCAATTTAATAGCTGTTAGTAAGAAGTTTCACTTCAAATATGCGCACATAGTGCACACACAATTTTTTTTAAATCTTTAAACTTAAATAACTTGGTTAATTTGGACTTATTTGAAAAACGGTAAAGAGAAAATATGTTTCTTTTATCGAGATTGCCTGAACCGCCCTGAAAATATTTGCACTTATTTAACACTCACCCCGTATAACCCCTAGAGTTAAGGATTTATAATGTCAAGCATATTCTATGCGCTTAATTTTTAATACTATAATATTTATTAAGATCAGACTTATACTTACGATGAAGTAGTCAAAAGCATGCTCAATTTTATTCGAAACTCTTCTTCGGTAAAATCGTAAATATTGACCATTTCGGCAATGCCTTTATTGACACATTTATCAGCATTAGCAGGCTGATCTCCAAACACTGGCATTATTAACATAGGAACACCTCTATCCATAGCTTCGTCAATAGATTGACAACCTAATAAGTAAAGTAATAAGGAATTAACTTTTATTTAGTAAATTGGGCCAAGAATTGCAATACAATAGAGCTTCATAACGGTATGGATAGTGAGAAAAAAATTCTAAATGTACAACTTATTAAACATAAATAAAATACACGGAAAAAGTTAAATTTTGCAAAACTGCAAAACATTTTTTTTTCAAAAATCACAAAAGTATTAATTTTTGCAAGGTGATTGACAATATATAAAAAAGACATTTTAAAGCTTAAGAATAAAAGTAAAGCACTTTTATGCCTAAGCATAAAAGCACCAAAATATATTATTAAACTGACATAAAGTGTGAAATACAACGAGCGTAACTATAATTTCTCGATATATAGTTACTTACAAACCTAGATCATAATATATACTTACGTAGATAAATCAACGCCATAAGTTTAGCATTAAAAATATGTCTCCAACATCCCGACATGCCACTATCAAACCTTCTTTATTGCACTTACGAAACTTTCAATAGGTTTGGCTTCTCAAAAATTGTATTAATTATTCTTTTATCGACCGCTTTTATATAAAAATGAAAAAATTAAATTAATATTAATTATTATATTATTATTTATTAATTTTTATTTTTTTTATATGTTTTTTTTGGCAAGGATTCAAGTGTGTTCAGTGAGGAATTAATTTTAAGTTTGTGGAATTATACCTATTTCCATTTTTTTTTCGTTGGACTTTCTAAATATTCGTAAAAATGACTATGAAACTCTTTTCATAGGCAAGTAAAGTATTCAGTTGTACTTGTATGTATTTATATTAAACCACATGCATACATTCTGGTTAAGTTTCCTAGGAATCAATTTATTGTTCAAATATATGTATTTTACAAATTAAATTTTTAAAATTTGTTAAACATACAATATTCATGATTTTACCTTTACCTTATATCAAGGTTGATTGAAGTAGTATTGAAATATATATTGGTTTTTAGTTTTGCAGTTGTCAAAATTGATATATGTAATTTGTTATTATTTTCTAAAGAAGATTGTGAATTGATCGTCAGGCTGTTTTATTTAACAGGTTATTGGCCCAGACACGGGACTTTCAAGTTTGTAAGGGCAGCCTGTTCGGTCGCGATATACTATACTGCTATTACTCGCTGACGAGTATTTGACACGCATCAGAAGATGGTCACGCAAGGCGTTTTCTTTCATGAGCCTTTCTGTGACTGAAAAGCCCAATACGTGATGTTATTTGTCTAACGCACTCCGGACATTCAAAAATCTCATTGCTTTGTTGCCTCTTAACTTTTTCGTTCTCGCTGTTAACTGAGTTTGCAATTCTTCTCCATTGAGTTCTATTGTGAGCGGCTACTTCCCACTCATTCTGCACATTAATCCCCTTTAAGTTTTCGTGGAAAATGTTCTTGTACCTTTTGAGTTGTCCACCTGGCCTCCTCTTACCGTCTACAAGCTCACCGTAAAGCAGTGATTTTGGTATGCGGTTTTCTTGCATTCTGCATACGTGACCAGCCCATCTTAGTCGGGATTTTGTAACCATGACTTCAATACTCTCGCAGTTAGCTTTTTCAAGAACCGATACGTTTGAGACGTGATGGAACCATTTGATTCTTAAGAGTTGTCTAAGGTGTCTCTGTTGCAACTTGTTTAATGCGTTCATGTGTCGGCGGTACGGCACCCAGGTTTCGCTCCCATATAACATGGTGGGGATTATTATTGCTCGGTACACTGCAAGTTTCGTTTTTGTGCTCAGGTCATGGTTGTAAAAAACCAAAGACATTATAAAGATAGACCGAACATCTCATTCATAAATACTCGTTGGTAGTGTATCAAACATTCCAATGTGTCAAACAAGGACAGAAGAGACAGAGAAGTCTAAAATTTCCGACCCCGGCAACTAGGCGCATTTGGGATTGTTCTAATGGCCAGTGGCGTATCGTTTTTTGGAGCGAGTTTAATTAGTAAACTAAAAGTAAATTAATTAGTAAAATTTTTACTCCATATTAATATACTACATTAACACTTTTTCGTCAGATGAGTTTTGTTATAAGGTCTAATATAATAATACAATTAATATCCCACATATACTTATGTTGAAACGTTAGTAGTTTTCGAAAATTACTCCAACGTCGATTTTCAATTTAAACTTTCAGTTACTTCTATATAACCTTTCAGTTACTTTTGGATATTTACAGGGTGACTCAGGCTTCCAAAACAGTTCTATATTAGGTTTGTGGTTGGTGACTTTTCTTTCAATTTTTTTTTCAGAATATGGAGGCATTTAGGCACATATTAGACATTTTTGTAAACACAGGTGGCCGGAACATATTTTCAAACCAAAGTTGTAGATTTGCCATTAAATTTCCATTCCAGAAATACCTAGGGTTGCCACTTGTCCTTTTTTGAAAAGGACAGTCCTTTTTTGGAATAACTTGTCCTTTTGACTTTTTTTGACTTAAAAAGTCATTTTTATTTACGTATTTTCCCTGAGAAAATTACCTACAGCAAACAGAAATATTCTTTTCGCCCAAATTTAATTAGGAATGTTATAAAACTTAACTTATAAATAAATTTTTCTTGTTTAGATAGGCAACATTATTTAGAACTTCCCGTTTAATCTCAAATGATAGTTTAGGTTTTACCTTTTTTATCTTAAAAAGAACTTTCAAAATTAGTACCTAATTAGTAACGATTTAGTTAGTTCGCAATTGATAGCTTCCTGTGAAGTACTGTGTAATAGTTGTTTAATCTTTGTATTATTAATAACTTCCCTATACCTAAAATCAATATTTAATGAGAAAATTGTGTTTTTTTTTGAAAATATAAGACAATATTTGACTTTCGGTCTTCTTCTTGTATTATGATGGCTCTGATACGAGGCAATTGCCTTTTAGTCTCGCAATAGAAGGCATTTATCATTAAAAGTATAAAATCTGTGTGCTACAGTATGGGATTTCTGTCGCATAATAATAAATACCTATTACGTGTATTTACAAATCCATTACTTTTAAAGGTAGCTTCATCAGATAATCAAATTTTAGTTAAATGTCCTAATCTTCATGAACTGTATTAAGCATATGTATTGCGGTTTGAATGTCATATTCGTATTGCGGTTGACGGTCACCCTGTATGTTGACAAAAAAATTTTGAAAATGTGCGTTACAATGGCCCCCATCTTATGTAAAGAATTGAAATAAAAATCACAAACCAAAAACGTAATAGGTAAAAAGCTTTTTTTTGACATAGGTATGTATAAAACTAGTAGCCTAAGAATTATTTACAGTTCGTCCCATTCTAAAGTTAAACACACCGTACAAATAACTCTAGGAAGATGTATTTGTACGGTGGTAAAAAATTGTCTAAACAAGGCCGAAGGCAGATATAATAATGCTAATAAAATGTAAAAAGGTCGGGTAAACACCTTTGTTTATTTATTAAGCAAAATTCCTTTAGAATATCGTATATAATGACCAAAATAAGACGCAATTTTAAGAAAAAATGTCACTTTCTGGCTTATAATAAAGTTTCAAATGTAACGTTTATATTCAAAATTTTTATGATCTACAACAGTTAGGTAGTAATTGAGACGAATTATAATTCAATTACCGGCTACTACGTTCTTGTTTTAATAGATCAAAAATTCAACAAATATAATTAGAAATTACTTTAATTGTGAAAGGCTCCCTTGTGGGACGCCTATGTACGATTACGGCGCGGCGGAAACAATACCTACCTGTAAAAAAGACAAATTCGGGTAATTTGAGCTTATTTGTCCACACATTTGGCACTGTCGTACCCATATTGAAAATTCGCAGATTCAAAAGTACATTAAACAAAAACAAAAACTACTGAAAAACATTGAAAAGTTCACTTCGGACTTGATTCCGACTTCAAACACACCGTAAGCTAAACGTAGTACGCTATAACGGACCATAGGCCGTCGAGAGGGGTGGTGGGACGGACGGCTCATTTCATGCTGCAAGACTAGCAGCGACGTTGCCAGTAGTTCTAGACGTTTCAGCACATTAAACAGTAAACATGTCTTTTAATAGTAACGCATATATCCTCTGGTTAATAACATACATATTATTACGCATGCTTTTAAAAAATAAACTATTAATTTAATTAAGAAATTGAGATTTATTGATATCCGGTGAAGGTTTTAAAGTCGCCTTTTCTGCAAATCAAACTAAGTAGATAGGCGCAAATTTGATATGTGGCAATGTCGCCTTCTCTATCTCAGTTGATTTTTACAGTACGTAGTCAACCTCCGAATGTTTGATCGGGTTAAAATGCATAATGTGATATCTGTTCTTCCTAAATCTATGTAAAAAACCCTGTCTTTTAATTTCCAGAATGCTCTTGAAGCGCTGCTAATCCTGTGCTGAATTTCAGAGTCGATATTGACCTTTTCCGAAATCAAACTGCCGAGATAATTAAATTCCGCTACATATTCCAGTAGTTCTTCTCCGATTTTTATAGCATTGTTGTGATCTTCCGGGGGAGTGCACATGATTTTAGTTTTGTCGATGTTTAGCTTAAGGCCCAAAGCCTCGTATGCCCAGGTATATGTGTTCAACATTTCTTGTAATTGCTGTACAGTTTTTGCAACTAGAGCGCAATCGTCAGCGTATTGAAGTTCTGTGATGAATTTTGTGCGTGTTTTTGCCCTGAGTCTTTTTATGTTGGACATAAACGACATGCGATATAGTATTACACGTTCAAGTCATGTCGTGGACATAGTTTATTTTGTCGGTACGTTCAAGTCGTATTAAAATAAACTCTAGTGATGGCGTCAAGTATCAAGTTTGATTCTGGAAATATTACAAAGTTTGATGGATCTAATTTTCAACTCTGGAAATTTAGCGTGACTATTCTATTTAAAAAAAGAATTTACTTCCAATCGTAAACGGAATGGATACAGAACCTTCAGATCAAACTACCAATGAATGGAAAGAATGGGATAGAAGAAACTCAAAGGTCCAGGTTATTTTGTTATCGACAATATGTCAAGATCAAATACAACATTTGATAAATTGTGAAAATGCTGCTGAAATGTGGTCAAGATTGATCACAATACATGAGCAAAAGACAGAAATCTCTAGAGAATTACTTTGGCAAAAATTATATGAGTATAAAATGCCCGAAAACGGAAAAGTTGCGGAGCATATATCTACAATAGAGCTACTAGTTAGACAGCTCAAAGACGTAAAATAAGCTATCAGCAATAGTGCAATTTGCTCGAAGGTAATCAATAGTTTACCTCCAAGATTTAATGCTTTTCGCACTGTCTGGGATTCAGTATCGAGTAGCGAGCAAACTTTTACAAATTTAGCAGCAAGATTATTAAAGGAAGAGACTAGAATGAATAATGATGAGTCAGAAATATCTCGCCTTGCTTTACAGGTAGAGGCTTTACAAAGTAAGCTGGAAGCCAACACGAAAAAGAACATTGTGAATTGATCGTCAAGCTGTTTTATTTAACAGGAGTGTTTGAAAACTTTGATTTTTGAAACATACAATATTCATGATTTTACCTTTACCTTATATCAAGGTAGATAAGTAGTATTGACATATATGTTAGTTTTTAGTTTTGCAGTTGTCAAAGTTGATATATGTAATTTGTTATTATTTTCTAAAGAAGATTGTGAATTGATCGTCAGGCTGTTTTATTTAACATAATTAATGTGCAAATTGAGCGCTAGGACGATAGGTTCTCGACAAGGATAAATAGAGTAAAAGCACCGCGTGTGCAACAAAAAAAGAAGATAAATGGAAGTCGCTGATATGTTGGCGACAGTTTCCATAGTGATTTACATATCCACCTTAGTATATATGATCTAGACTTACAAGGTATTACTTTTGAATATTATTTTTATATTATTGGGAACGCTTAAATTTTTTTAAAAAATTATTTGTGACGTTTCATAAAAAGCATGTTCTATTCGGAGTAAAAATCGTTTTTTGTGTCAAACCAACAGTTTCATCACAAAAATTATCATTTTTACTGCTAATGCAATAATATACTATTGTTACCTCCTTGTGTGATAAAAAGCTTTACTTTCTCGTGTCCTAAAAGATCTTGTTGGGGATACCACTTTCGAATATAGAAATTTTTATGAATATTTTTGGGCAAATTGACTAGGTCCGATTTCCAGAGGATGGTATACGGTAAACTTCCCAATACTTTTATTATAGTATCCATTACATTCTTTGCAATTTTGGATGACTTCACATTGGTCCCTAAACTAAAGTAAATCACATCTGTTTTCAGCTTATCCAGGTATTCACCTAAATCCTTAAAACATATTGATTAGTCATTTTATCACTATTTAATTTTTATCGGCTTGCTTTTGGTAATGGCTGAATAGGCTGAACATGCAAAGAACTAACAGCAACATATTTTCCATTTCTTGCCTTCAAGTTGTCTAGAGCAAAATTAGAGCTTCCAATAACTAGTTCCACTTCGTTCGTCAACTGGGTTGCAGATTTCATATCATTACCGAAATACTTCCTAATTTGATCATCAAATATCGGTGTCACTTTATATTGAAAAAATACTCTATACGCCCAATTAAAGAGCCAGCTCTGTAACCTCTGCTTAAAGTTTTTGGCAAACGAAAAATCCAGTAAGAATTCTGGATCCACTACAGGGTGTTTCTCAAGACCTACGACGTCCGCTGTGGTGATCGAAAGTGGAAAAGACAATAGTCCGACCATAGGGACTTTATAAATTTCTTTCAAGGCATAATAGGGCTGCCAAAAATACTCCACTATCAGCAAATCGTATGTGTCTTTATTAACATTTTTCAGTAGATCTTGCAAGAAAGGGTGGTTAAGTTGAGCTTCAGAAGCCTTGACGCATGCAAGTAGTATTTGCATTAATTCATCATTTGGTGCGCTGTCGGTATCTTCAAAATTACTATAATTTCTAAATACTTCATAACTAAAATTTAAGTCGTATTCGGTCAAATTAGTAAGGGACTTCTCGTTTAAAGGACTCGGGGTGTACACAATTACTTGGTGGCCTCTCAGAGACAGTTCTTTCCAGACCGGTTGAAAAACTTGTTGATGACTAAAACTCGGAGTCATGAATACCCCCAGAATTTTGGCCCCATTTATCACGGCCAGGAACAGACACAAGCACAAAACAACATTAAACATTTTTACTTGCTTCAGCTTTAAGTTTAAAATCTATGTGATCGGAAATAAAAAAAATCTTTTTTATAAGTGGCTAGATAAACGATTGTCATGAAAGCACTTATTTGTAGTTATTAGTGATAATAAAGAAGTACTGATTGTTATTATTAATGGTTTAAGTAGTATTTAACTATATCATTATTTAAAGGATTAATCAGCTTACTTTTTTTGGCCCAACCTTGCGATTGCCAAACTTATATCTTGTATATCACATATCTTTGTTTTTTTGATGATGATTTTAAGAAAAACAACGGTTTAAAACATATAAAATTTATTTAGAAAATAGACAAGATAATAAAATATTCTGTACATCAACGATTGCGATATAGCCAATCAAGATTGTTTACTTTCCTACCAGATAAGTTAGATCAGTGTACGATTGTAGGTATTGGATATTTTCAGTGCTAATAGTAACGAGAGCTAGCAACATCGGGAAAACAATTATTTTAAGAAAGCTGGCTCTTCGATATATCTTTTACTATGCTCTCTAGAACAGCGTGCGGGCTCTCTGGCTGCCGGTAAACGTTTTGTTCACTGCTGCGCATTGAAAAAAGATCCTATATTTTTTATTTAGTCTTCTGAATTCTAGTATTGAATATAAACCATAGATTTAGTAAGAACAGATATCACATTGTGCATTTTAACCCGATCAAACAATCGGAGGTTACTACGTACTGTAAAAACCAACTGAGATAGAGAAGGCGACATTGCCACATCTCAAATTTGCGCCTATCTACTTAGTTTGATTTGTAGAAAAGGTGACTTTAAAACCTTCACCGGATATCAATAAATCTCAATTTCTTAATTAAATTAATAGTTTATTTTTAAAGAAGCATGCGTAATAATATGGTTATTAACCAGAGGATATATGCGTTACTATTAAAGGACGTGTTTACTGTGCTGAAACGTCTAGAACTATTGGAAACGTCGCTGCTAGTCTTCCAGAATGAAATAAGCCGTCCGTCCCACCACCCCTCGCGACGGCCCTTGATCCGTTATAGCGTACTACGTTTAGCTTACGGTGTGTCTGAAGTCGGAATCAAGTCCGAAGTGAACTTTTCAGTGGTTTTTAGTAGTTTTTGTTTTTGTTTAACATACTTTTGAATCTGCGAATTTTCAATATGGTAAGACAGTGTCAAATGTGTGGAAAAATAAGCTCAAATTACCCGAATTTGTCTTTTCACAGATAGGTGTATTGTTTCCGCCGTAATCGTACATAGGCGTCCCACAAGGGAGCCTCTCACAATTAAAATAATTTCTAATTATATTTGTTGAATTTTGATCTATTAAAACAAGAACGTAGTAGCCGGTAATTCAGGGCCGTATCTAGACCAAAATTTCGGGGAGGTTCGGCTTGGGGGGTACAAAAGCTGCTAGGAAAAAGCATAATAAAAAGCTTTGGGCTCACTCAAATCTTAATTGAAAATAAAATTTTAAAAAAGTAACAGGTAAAAATTATTAATCTTAAACGATAAACTGGTCTTTTCCCTGGAAAAACGATTGACTACCTCTTCGATATCGATATTTATTTATCTATGTCCGCTTAATAGAGCAAGTCCTGTCAATCGCTCTTGACCTGTAGAGTTACGTAGGAAGTCCTTCAATCGTCTTGTGCCGCAACCGCACATGCGGCATTTAGCGAACTCCTAGCGCTCGTCAACTACCGAACGCTCGTGATAGGACTTCGCCTTTCCATCCACGCATGCGGGCTCTGATAGCAACAACATAGAAATAAGCGCTCGTTCGTCGAACTCCGACTTCCTCATCCACACACATAGGAAATCGGCGAAGCCCCGATTGGAGATCGCCGAATGCCGCTTGAAAAAGGCCTTACTGGTGTAGCTGTTGACGCTGGTAGAGTTGCTAGGATCATTAATAAAATGTATATATTTGGAAATATACACTGGTTACAGTCCGATTATCGTTTCGATGACGTTTTTAGGTCGGTCGACTGCAGGTAGCTGCTTCCATTTTTGCCGTCACAAGTCTAGTTGTGCCGCTAAAGTGTCATAGCCCAAGAATTCTTTGTCTAATAGCAGAACAATAACAAACGTTAATCACGTTAATGACCAGCAAAACTCACAACATTCAAAATCTTGTCCTTGTCTTTTGCTGTTTTAAACACTTGAATGTTGAAAGTCGAAAATCGAAAATAACATTTGCTTTCAAAGTGGAAAACTGAGGTTAGGGTGTATAATGTATATTCATCAATGACTAAAAAGTACAAGGACAAATAGCACCCGAGACCAAACTGTGACCATTCTTCCAAACAGTGCCGTGGCACATATTTTACTTAACATTGCCGCTTGAAGGGATATTTATATTTTTGATATTATATGTTTTCACTACGCCTATGGTGTATCGGGTGGTATCATACTAATTAATTACGAAAAAAACGTATTAAAATGTTAACAAAAGGTACATAACTAGTATCGACGTATAGTACATATCAAGTACATATAATATCAGAAAAATAATTATCGAATTCAATAAAAAACGCTAAAAAGGTGTAGGGGACTGTTTATTTCCCTATAAAACGTAACTTCTGCCTCTTTCTTGTCATTGCGCCTTTTACACTTGAAAGCTGAACAAATTACCATTGTAATAAAGTTTATACAAAGTTCACTACACACAACCAACTATTAAAAATCGCTAAAATTGTCGTATATATAATAAGATCGGGGCCATTGTAACGCACATTTTCAATATATTTTTGTCAACATACAGGGTGATTCAAACCGCAATACATATGCTTAATACAGTTCATGAAGATTGGGACGTTTAACTAAAATTTGATGGTCTGATTAAGCTACCTAAGTAATGGATTTGTAAATAAACGTAATATTCTTTATTATGCGACAGAAATCCCATAGCACACAGATTTGATACTTTTAATGATATATACCCTCTATTGAGAGACTAAAAGGTAATTGCCTTGTATCAGAGCCATCATAATACGAGAAGAAGACCGAAAATCAAATCTTGTCTTATATTTTCAAAAAAACACAATTTTCTCATTAAAATAAATATTGATTTTAGGTATAGAAAGTTATTAGTAATACAAGATTAAACAACTATTACACAGTACTTCACGGCAAGCTATCGATTGCGAACTAACTAAATCGTTACTAATTACTAATTTTGGAAAGTTCTTTTTAAGATCAAAAAAGGTAAAACTAAAACCTAAACTATCATTTGAGATTAAACGGGAAGTTCTAAATAATGTTGCCTATTCTAAACAAGAAAAAATTATTTATAAGTTTTATAACACCTCTAATTAAATTTGGACGAAAAGAATATTTCTATTTGCTGTAGGTTATTTTCTCAGAGATTAAACGGGAAGTTCTAAGTTCTCTTCTTCTCTCAGGGAAAATACGTAAATAAAAATGACTTTTTAAGTCAAAAAAAGTCAAAAGGACAAGTTATTCCAAAAAAGGATTTTACCCTAGGTATTTCTGGAATGGAAATTTAATGGCAAATCTACCAGTTTAGTTTGAAAATATGTTCCGGCCACCTATGATTACAAAAATGTCTAAAATGTGCTTTACCATTACCTCCATATTCTAAAAAAAATGGAAGAAAAGTCACCAACCACAAACCTAATATAGAACTGTTTCGGAAGCCTGAGTCACCCTGTAAAATATTCAAAAGTAACTGAAAGTTTATATAGAAGTAACTAAAAGTTTAAATTGAATATCGACGTTGGAGCGATTTTCGAAAACTACCTACTAACGTTTCAACATAATGGGGGGGATCGTGGGATATTAATTATATTATTATATTAGACCTTATAACAAAACTCATCTAACGAAAAAGTGTTAATGTAGTATATTAATATGGAGTAAAAAATTTACTAATTACTTTACTTTTACTTTACTAATTAAATTCGTTCCAAAAAACGATACGCCACTGGCCATTAGAACAATCCAAATGCGTCTAGTTGCAGGGGTCGGAAATTTGAGACTTCTCTGTCTCTTCTGTCTTTGTTTGACACATAGGAATGTTTGATACACTACCAACGAGTATTTATGAATGAGATGTTCGGTCTGTCTTTATAATGTCTTTGATATAAACCGAGTGAGTCTTTATAGCGTGGCGCGAAAAGTTTCCTCTTATGAAGCGAGGTGTCCGAATTTGAGACCGGGTCTTCTGCCCCGCATGCTGTTCCAGAGAGCATAGTAAAATATATATCAAAGAGCCAGCTTTCTTAAAATAATTTCTCGAAAACGTTGCTAGCTCTTAGACTATAACGATGTTGTATCGATATTGAAATGGTATATCGAGGTTTAAAAGACAGGACCTGGTATTTACGAAAAACTAATTTTACAGCAGCCAATAAACACTTTTGAGAACTGTTATTCCATTTTACCGCGTAATTAAATCTGCCTTTTAGCCCTCGGTATGTTTCTTAATTACAGGGTGTTTCAAAAAAAGTGGTTAAAGGTGGTGGGTGTTAAAGTCTTCATCTTTTTCCATTTATTATACTTTTCTTCCAAGTACTTTTAAAGTTTCGAATGAAATTTTGAGGGTAAAAATGACTATGAGTGCGACATATTTTAATGCTAAAAAAGTGTCGAAATATTCACCAGGGACGTGCACATGGGTTATCACTGGAATATTTTTCTAAAAAAATATGTGCGCCGCTGCCTTTTTTGTTTTGTTGGCAAAATTGTCTAGAGCGTTAAATGCTGATTAAAAGTCGATTCTTAATATTTTGTGATTTTTGATTTTTGTTAGCAATTTAACTAATTTGCCTTAATCCAATTCTAATAGCAACCTTTAAAAAAAAATTGACACAACATGTCATTAATTTGTCAAAATGTTAAATAAGTATTCATTGATTCCTCATCAAAAAATATAAAAAAAAGTTGCTATAAACAAGGGCGCGGAAATGCATAGTTTTAAAGTTACAGGATGTTTTAAATAAATAATGTTTTAATTTTATTAATTATGATTAATAAAATTGTCTTTATCTCCTCGAGGAGATCGAAATGGGCAAAATACCCAGATGCAACTTTTAATCGGCATTAAATGGCCTACACACTTTTGCTAATAAGGGAAAGAAAGTCAGTGGCGAACATGTTTTTTTTTAAAGATTCCAGTGATAACCCATATGCACGTCCTTGGTGAACCTCTCGACAATTTTTTAGCATTAAAATGTGTCCCACTTATAGTAACTTTTACCCTCAAAATTTCATTCGAATCGCTAAAATCACTTGGAAGAAAATTGTATTAAATTTAAAAAAAAACAAGATTTTAACCTACTGTAGATACGAAACACAGCAGAATTGGACCCATGTTGATATGAAAAATAAATATTATTTTTATTTGAGGAATCTATCTGACCACGTGAGATGGCACATCATTTTTGAAACAGCCTGTATATACAGGGTGTCTCACTTAAGATGGATACAAGCCAATATCTTGGTTGTTTGTTGAGCGATCTTTTTCATTTTTGGCAGGAGGCTTTATGGCTATAAGACGTACATTTTGCCCATTGTAAGAAATGCGATACCTCATAGACGTACGTTTTAATGGAGTTTGATATTTTTCGAGTCAAGAGTAAACTACCCTTAGGACAGTATTTATTTCAAATCTGATAAATTATATTGAATCATCCTTACCCAAAATACTTAAGTTCTAATTTTGATAAATATCGATACAGGGTGTGTTATTAAAATAAGACATTTTTATTTTTGTTATTTTTTTTAAGTACTTACGACGCCATTGGATAAACAAATGGTTTATTATCAATAACCAATTATCAATAATAATCGATTTAAGTTTTCAGATAGCTTCCATAATAATTAAGATACGATATAAATAAACTAAATAGTTTCAATTTATTTTGTTTATTTTATTATTTTTTTTTTTAAGTTTGCTAATACAAATGAATAAAATGAGTTACTAAATAATCTAAAAACCCAGTTTTCAATGGAATCTGAAATATAATTTTTATTCGTTTTATTGAGGAATATTTAAAAAATCCAAATAGTTATTTAAAACAATCACTATTACTTTGAAAAATATGCTCTAAACAAAGATTTATAAAACTATAACGAACTAAAAGGCAACATCTTCGACCATCTTCGACCAAACTTAAATCGATTATTAATTGATAATTTGGTATAATTGGTTATTGATAATAAACCAGTTGTTTATCCAGTGGCGTCGTAAGTACCTAAAAAAATAATAATAAAAATAAAAATGTATTATTTTAATGACACACCCTGTATCAATATTTATAAAAATTAGAACTTAAGTATCTTAGGTAAGGAGGACTCAATATAATTTATCAGATTTGAAATAAATACTGTCTTAAGGGTAATTTACTCTTGATTCGAAAAATATCAAACCCCATTAAAACGTACGTCTATGAGGTATCGCATTTCTCACCCTGGGTAAAATGTACGTCTTATAGCCATACAGCCTCCTGCCAAAAATGAAAAAGATCGCTCAACAAACAACCAAGATATTGGCTGTATCCATCTTAAGTGGGACACCCTGTACAGGGTGTCCCACTAAGAATAGCTCTCGGCTGTATCTCGGAAAGTATTAGCCGTAACGGCTGCGGAAAAAAATATTTATAACTAAAGAGGCTATGGGAAATTGTTGTAAATTATTTTCAAGTTTGTAGAACGACCGCTAGGGGGTGCAACTGCAACAAAAAATAAGAAAATGGAGTTTTTACACAATTTTGCCTAGATAAGGTGTACTATAAGTAACAGCTTCATAATCTTCAGTAAATTTTGAATATTTTTTGTTAGAGTCATTTTCCCCTATCTACCAAAATAAAGTGGTGGGGGGAGGTTTGATCTGTTTTTATATGAATATTAATAACTCTGGACTGGATGATCGGAATTCAACAAGCGAGGGCTCGTTTAAAAGAGCGTTTCTTACTCTATATCGCACCATATAAACAATAATAATAAACTTTTGAACGTAGACGTTAGGGGGCGTTGTCTTACAATTTAACAAACATTGCGCGTTTTTTCAAAAAAAAATTAAATGCAATAGTATACGTAATTTTAGCTGATAGTAAAGAGTAGTAAAAGTTTAAAAAGTCAGCGAAAACCGCATCTTGATATCTTCTTACAAACCGAAGATATTAGCAAAATTATAATAAATATCAAAAAATAAGCCCTTAATTACCTTATTTTTACAACACGGTATCAGTAGCCCTCTTGATTATGCCCAATCTAACCTAAAAATAAGATAGAAACAGTTAGTTTATTTTAAAATCGACGATTTACCCGAATATCATAATATCAGATGTATTAATATCTAATAATTAAGATATTAATAATAGTGAACAATAAACGATGATTCAGTGAAGTGACGGTAGGCTTGGGAAAAAAGTTGCTTTTGACGTAATAGTATAAACGTCAAATTGTTATTAGATCAACATTTTGATAGTTTTAGCAGGGTTTTTTATCTTTTTATTGATTTTTCAAAATGCCAACAACTTCAACTACTTCAAATAATAAAGCTCATTATCTAGGCAAAATTCTGTAAAAAATCTATTTTCTTATTTTCCATAGCAGTTACGCCACCTAGCGGCCGTTTTACAAACTTGAAAATCATTTCCAGCAATTTCTCATAGCCTCTTTAGTTATAAATATTTTTTTTCCGAAAGCCCTACGGCTAAGTACTTTGCGGGATTAACAAGAGAGAGATATTCTTAGTGGGACAACCCGGTACATATAATTATTTACATATGTTCGATATTTATATAAGTATAATTATAATAATTTTATTATAAATTAAGATGCTAGAGTTAGTGAAATGGACTTTTAAGCAGTGTCATTTAAGCTCTTTTTTTGTTTTGTGGTTAATTTACAAGTAAGTAAAATTTCAATGCGCTAAATTATACCTTTTTGCTTATATAAATGAATGCGTTAAAAGACGAAACCGCAAAATATAAACGTCTTAATAATAATACTGATAGAAAAGGAGTGTTAAAGTTCCGGTTGCAAATGAGACGCCCCTTTGTGCCTGATGACGTATTCAATCCAAAATATTGCTGTGTCTAGTGCTGACAATGGCTGGTCTCTCATTATTTTCGCTTGCTGTATTTATGTTGATTTTATGTACTGCAAAATGTATGTAGTTTATAAGTATCTGTTTTACTTAATTGTATATTTTTTTAGAAAAAAAAAAAAAAAAAAATGTTATTTTTTATATAATATTTTTTTTTTTTTTTTTATTAAAATATAAAAGATGTTTTTTTTTTTTTTTTTTTTTTTTTTTGTTTATTATTTATTCTACGATTGATAGTTGCATAATTAAGTATATAAATATATTGTTCTTAGATCTATTACGCTGTACTGTAAGGGTCGCTCTCAGGGGTCCGGTAAAGCGAGTGTGTGGACTCAGAGCAGCAAGCGACATATGTATATTATCTTGTATATGAATTTTTAAAGTAACTCAACCTAAGACGTTTAAGGATGTAAAGCACCAGATGGGCGGGCGTCTTATTACAGTCTTTTAATAGAAAAAAAATATTTTTTGTTACTACTGAATTTTGAAGCGGCCAATAAAAACAGAGAAATAAAAATCGATAATTTTCGGACGGTGCCAATTGGTTACTAATCGACAGATACTTTTTGTCTATTAGATATGACAAAAAGCTGGTAATTTAAAACAATTACGCATATGTAAATACCGAATTTCACGCAAGGGCCGACGAGGTCGATGTTTTCAAACTGTATAGAAAAAAAATGTTGTTTAGATATTTTCGAGATATTATAACTTCTTTCTGATGCACATTTTAAAGTATTATTTATATTCTTATGTCCGCTTGATCTTTAAAAAACTGGTCGCAGACGTAGTACGAAGTTTTATTTTGTAGTTTTAAACATATTTCTTGTTTCTTTTGTGTTGTATGTAAATTAGATTATTTATTAGGTTTGATATAAAGATTGATTTTAGTTGTAGACAAACCAGAACGAAATTTAGATAAGTTGTTTTTTATATTTATTTTGCTTTTTTTTTTTTTTTTTTTTTTTTATTTTGTTATTTTCATTGATGTTTTGTATTAACTTCTATAGTTTGATAATGTTGTTAAAGTGTAGAAATAAAGAAGTAGTTTTTTTTTTTTTTTTTTTTTTTTTTTTTTCATTTATTTTGTGTTGATAGAAAGGTATTGGGGTATCTTTTTTTCTTTTTGTTTTTCTTCTAATAATTATTTTTTTTTTTTTTTTTTTTTTTTTTTTATTTATATTATTTATGAATAGATATTTTTTCTAAGACCTTTGAATATATGAAAAAAATAATCTGATCAATTTTATTTTTAAATGAAATTAATCTAGCTTATTAATTAAACAATTAAATTTTTTTTTTTTTTTTTTTTTTTTAATATTATTTAAAAAATATTAATTATTTTGGGAAATAACTTTTGAATGGAGTAAATTATGATAAATTTTAGCATTTTTTTTACCGGTAGCGTATATAACATCATATGAATAAACTTATCTTTATGCACTAGTATAAATAATGTTGTGGCAGAAATATACAGTTAGTTTAAAATATTATTTTTTTTTTCAAACGCAAAAAAAAACTTACCCAAAATTAAAAAAAAAAAAATTGACATAAATAAAAAAAGTCATTCTAAAGCCTAGGCATAAAAGTAAGCACTTTAAACGCTAAGCTAAAAGTATGAAATTTATAAATCATAAGTTCAATCACGAGCAACCATAAGTTTTCTCGATATATAATTTCATGGTACAAGAAAAACTATGAAAACAGGTATGGTCCATAGGTCTGCATTTGTTCAGTTTGCGCAATGCCCTGAGGTCATATGCCATAGAACAAAATATCACGTATTGTTCAATTGCATAATAACAAAAGACCTATTTTTTAAAAACTTTAAAAAAAAAAAAAAGTTATGTAAAATCATCGAGCTGGACATTTTTGAAAAGTGTATGACACATTATAAAACTTTTTATTGTGTCATCTGTTTGAAAAATTTGAAATTGGCGCGCGGAGCTTTCCTACCAATGGTGTCGTTTATCATCTGTGACGTGGTGACCAAATACTACGCAATATATACTTGTTTTTTTTGTATTCATTATAAAAAAATTAAAAAAAAAAAAAAAATGTTTTTAAATATTTTATATTATTTGGAACGTTAAAAAAAACATTTAAAAAAAAAAAAAAAAAAAAATATTGAAAAAAAAATAGTGTTTCTAATTTCGGAGTACAAATGACTTTTGTGCTTCGGCTGTATGTCAAACCTAGAGTCTCGCCACGAAAAGTGCTTTTACTCCTAATAAACAATATACTAGAAAGTTTTATGGTTTAAACGGGCTTTGTGAGTTAAAACATAATGATATTTTCCCGTATTATTAATAATCTTGATCGCAATAACGACGTCGCGATGGTTATGAAATGAAGATCGTGTCATTTTAATATGTAAAAATTTAGTGGGAAATGCTGTCGTCGACCGTCGGAAATGTCGTCGATCGTCATTTCCCTGCCAACTGGACGCCGTTTTTTTTTTCATATGGTACAAAGTTAAAGCAAACTTGACTCTGACCATGTTTTACGCTAAGGAAGATTTTATTTGATGTAATAAGATTTAAATGGTGTATTAAGTAATAATCATTTATTTAAATGTCAAATAATTTATAAACCAATGCCAAGTTTTTTATTTTTAATTAAGAAAAAATTTAATCAAAGAAACGTAACGTTTTGATTTTTCAAAAAAAAAAATATCATTAAAAAACGTAAAAACCTCCATTTAGAATAAAATGGATCGAAGAATGAAATAAATTTATAGGCCCTGGGTCAAATCGAAATAAAGTGAGTGTATGTAACTTTTTTAAATATTAATATTAACAGTAATTAGACAATTAATGTACAACATATGAAAATTGTTATTTTTTGTTAAATACGGTTTGAATCCTTAAAATAACATATTACTTTAAAAAAAAAAAAAAAAAAAAAAAAAAAATTAAATAGTTTTTGTTTAATTTTAACACAAAAAATAAATAAAAAAAAAAAAAAAAAAATTATTATTACTTTACTCTGAGGGAAATACCGGAAATAATCGGATAATTTTTTTGACTCCACCCCTAATTACATGCTTCATTCTTTTAAAGCTTTGCGATTTGTTCGCCAGAGGCAGCACATTTTGTCGAGAGGAATTGACGAATTTAAGAATATATAAATACGGATAAATATATATATTCAGAAATTGCCTAATCTTCCGATCCTGTCGTGTTAAACACACCAAAAATTCCAAACAGCACGTGCTTAGATTAAGGCTTGATTAAGGTTGCAGATCTCAGCATTTGCATAAAATAGCGAGCAATTTTGTTAAAACATATAAATTAATATCTCACTGTAAATCACAAGTTTCAATTATTTCAGTATTGTACGGAATTTTAATGTGTCTTTTTTCAGATCAGTTATTTTATAATAAAATAAAAAATATTTTTGTTGATGTTTATCATCAAATCTTAAAATACAAGAAAGATTGTCTAGAAAAGTGCTACATACGGATATAGTACAACGTATGATCGAAATAAAAAAGGCGTCAGCGATGGCTAATAAAACTGCAATCGCTGTCATATTATTGTTTTAATTTATGGGAAATAGTCCTCGATCGCATTTCCAAGCAACTGGACGCCGTTTTTTTTTCGATTTTTTTTTTTTTTTTTATCTTTAATTTCCTTTTACATTTGTGTAAAATACCTAGCCAGTTTAAAAAAAAGTTAACTGCTTTATTTTTGCGTACTTGATATTCATAAATATGTGTAGTATGCTCTTCGAGACACGTATAGTTCCTTCTTTACAAAGTAATGAGTTATGTTACAGTAATTAATATTAAAAAAAAAAAAAAAAAAAAAAAAAAAAAAAAACATAATATATAAAATTAAATTTCATAGTATTAACCGTATGTAAACAAATGTTAAATTGAAGTGTGTTTTTAACATACACAAACATACATAATTTATAATTATAATAAAAAAAAAAAAGGTTTTTAAAAATTCACAGTCCTTACAAAGATGCAACCGGGGGGGGATTGAAAATGATGAATAAAAACGTAAAACATAAATGATTAGTGTATGATGAGTTAAAATTAATAAAAGTATTAACAGTACATATGTTTAAATGAACGAAACTTAACAAAAAATGAACAGAATTCTAAAGATTCACTGAAACAGTAGTAGTGTTAACATTAAATAAAAATATTATCAAAAATAAAAAAAAAAAAAAAAAAAAAAAAAAAAAAAAAAAAAAAAAAAAAAAAACCTCAAAAAAAACAAAATAATCATACAAAAACATCAGGTTAACATGATGACAGATGACATGATCAATGACAGATAAGGAATTCTTACGGAAAGTTACACTTTCGATATAAATATTAATATTTCAATTTTTTTTTTTTTTTTTTACACAAAACTTTTTAATCTACTACTGTAATCTAAAAGACATTTTTTAAATATACTGAAACTTCTTAGCCATGTTTCTGTTTTTCTTGGCTGTTGTGCGTCACTTCACAGATTAACAGGCCCACGTTTGCACCACAGGCGATGCTGCGACCACTAGGTAGAACGGTCGTAGAAATTTATGTTATAACAATTGTAGTCAAATTACAAATATTTCAAAATCTTTTTTCTTAATTAAAAATGTGTTCAGATTTTGTAAAAAGTATAAGTCAAAATCACAAAAACTCTAATTGATATGAGTTCTTTGTATTTACTAAATATAGTGGGACGAATATAAAATTCTTTTCAATGAAATTTAATGAGTTAAATAAAATAATTTTAATAAATTAACTGTATTTTCTCGCGACCACGTTCGCGTTACACCTCGAATCGTTCATGCATTAATTTAAATTTTTTTTCTTCTTTATGATAAAATTCTTATTTATAATAACAATTTTTTTTATTTTTCATCTTTTTTTTTAATATTATTAAAGTTTTTTTTTTTTTTTTTTTATACATAAATAATCTAAAACTTATACTAAGAAACTAAAGAAATAAAATAACAAAAATTTTTTTTTTTTAGTTTTATATATTAGTAGTTAGTCAATGTGCCTGTATAAATCGATGCTGCCAACTGTGGCAGATAATTAAATACGTAAAAAGGGGCGGAGACTATTGAATTTGGCAAGAAGTAGGGACTAGGAACTCTTCGAATTTAATTCTCAGTAAAGAATAAAATATCTTATCTGTTTTGAACCGAATTTTTACCCCAAAGCGTTATTTACATTTTTTATTTTCTGGATATGGTATTTATATTTATTTTGATTTTTTTTTTTTTTTTTTTTTTAAAATACTAATTATATATTAGGAAATAATAATAGTAATAGTATTTTTATTTCTCGATGGATAATTAAAAAAACTATAATGAAACTATGATCTGAACCTACCTCTGTAACTTTGTAAAAAGTATGACGGATTTAACATAATGTTTTTTTACATGTAACACTCCATATTTTATTTAGATCCTGCGTAAATTATTTCTTTTTTCTGTATAAAAATCCTTTATATAATGGTGTAACCTAAAACTAGTTTCTAATATTTTCAATTTGTTGATGACGAAAAAATTTAGATAACTAATGTCGATATTTAAGGCAGATGAAACTAAAAAGGGGTGTTCAACATATATTATGGTTAAAATTCTACGATAATATAAAGATTAAAATACAAACAAAAAAAAAAAAAAAAAAAAAAAAACTAAAGTGTTTTTTTTTTAAAAAAGTTGGTTCACCTCCTATACTTTTTTATTTTTTCAGATACCGAGAAAAAACTAAATTGGTAATGGTAGTAGGTATATGACATAAATAGAGATTGATTCGTATTCAGTTAGTTTCCGTCACTTCCGTTTCACGGAAATGATTACATTTGATTTTTAATGTACCCTCGTAATTTTTTTACGTAAGATCGAATAAAACGGCATCTAGTTGGCTATGAAATGAACATCGATGACATTTCTCATACATAAATTTACATATAAAATGAAGCGCCTTTTCATTTCATAGCCATTGCTGACGCAGTTTTTCGATCATACGGTACTTTATTTGATGAAATGACATTCTGAATAAGAATGACATATTTTGTGACATCAACTATCATTGTACTTTTGACCTTTTTCAATTAATATAAAAATACTGCATTTTAAATTCCAATCTAACGATGTCATGGCTGTGTTAAACCCTATTTTTTAATCACGGATTAATCAAGGAGCTTGGAAAATTGATTTGGTCTCAATTTTTTTGTAGATATTCTGGTCAGATTAATATGCCCATTATCGTATTTTAATCATAACTCAAGTTTTTTTAATGAACGGAGTGGCTCATTAGCAATTTGGAAAAGGCATGTTTTTGATACCTAATAAATTTTGGTAACCATAATTTTGGTTAAATAAATTTGGTCAAACACACTCCGTATGTCGAGTCAAACTGTCGTTATCATTTAGACCGAGTTTACATGTTGTTTTTACATGGCACTCTACTAGAAGATTGAACTGATGTAAAATCTATTTTATTAAGTAAAAGAGGTCAGTTGACATTGGGATTATTCTATTGACATCGCCATATTTTTTGCCAAAAATAAAATGTAAAAAATGACGTACGGTACATTTAAAACCAAAAGTTTTAGTCATTCCGGTGAAACAGGGGAGGGAAACTAAATTGAATACATCAATCAAGCTACTTCGAAAACACCCGATATTATAATATTTCTTTCTGAATAATTTTACAAAATGCTTCACTTTCCATAAAAACAGAAAATGTCATATAACAATAAGTCATTTTACTTAATGTTTATAATAAATAATTGTTTGTTTTGTAATAGTGGCAAACAGTTGTTATAAATGGTAAATGAATTAAAGAAGGATAAATTTCAGAACAGATTGCAAAGCTGTTTGAGTTAGGTGACCTTAATATACTTTTTAACAAATGCTTGAAAGGTTTTTGTAAATGCACTAGAAAAATATATATATAATATTCAAAAAAAAAAAAAAAAAAAAAAAAAAAAAAAAAAAAAAAAAAAAATATATTTACATTAAATATATTTTATTTTTTCATCTCTGTAAACACTAACCTATCCGAATTTGTGTAGTCGCAACTTCGGAACAATGACCAGTTAAAACGTAACAGTAGGAATAAAATTTACTTTTTTTTTTTAAATTGTAATACTTACTCTAAGTTATTTATAAAAAAGTTTATAGAATTTAGGCAGAATTCGAAAATAAAATAAAAATGGAGTTTTGCATTAAAACATGTAATCCGCCACATTTTTGAAAGCAACAGTATATCATAAAATAACATTTGAACTGTGTCTCTAAAGATTCTCTATAAAAACCTATTATTTTTATATTTTATGGAATTCCCAAAAAACGAGATAATTAACTTTATTTCTTCGTGATATCTCATTTATAATATTTCGGAAGAATTAAAAAATAAAAAAAAAAATTTTTATAATTTTAGAAATAATTTTTTTTTTTTTTTTTTTTATATGTAAAATATTAAACATAACGTATAAAAAAAAACGGACTCAGAAGAGTTGGTTTGGAAATGAATATTGATGTCATTTGTACGTAAACAAATAGAGCGTTTTTTTTCGCTCATACGTTAAGAAAAAAAATTTAATAAAGCAAACGCATTTATTAATAAATGTATAGATTTCATGGTAATGAAAGCAAGTCGCAATTATGACTCTGAAGGTCCTACCAATGCTTGGTTAAAGTGGCGAGTGATACACGAGAGAGATACACTTAGCAGTCACACCTATCATAATTTAATAAAATATGAATATAATAACAAACTTATTTCTTTTAGTTTTTTAAAAGCGAGTTATATGTGTTAATTGGTTTTTGATTATTTTAGACTAATATTTATTTAGACATATGAATTAATTTTAGCGAAATTGTCTCCACCAACGTCTTATCATAACTTATAATGTAGACTTCTTAATAGTTTAAATTGGGGACTATTTTAGAAAGTTTGTTCTTTTCACCAACAAACTACGTGTGTATAATAAATTGCAGTATAATCAACTATAATGCACGATATATACTGGGGGCGTCAAAACTATGTTGGGTTTTTTCTTCAATTATTTCGAACAGCAAGATCCAAATTTTTTCTCCAAAAATTTTGTCAAACTTTGTTTTGAAAATACATTTTTAAATTCCATAATCGATGTTTATACAGCATTGTCCTCTAATTTATAGAATAGATTAATTTTTTCAGCTGCATCGATAAATGAATCATATTTATCGATGCAAAAGTAAAAAATATAGGCAAATTATTTATTAAATTAAAAAAAAAAATATTATTTTTTGTCGCTGATAAATAGATACATCACTTTTGACGACAACCTACCAATAAAAAAATTGCGTAAACAAATCATTGTTTAATTCGCAAGAGACAATTGAAAAATTATAATCACTATTAATTTGGGATATAGATCTTAAATAAAACAGAAGTTGCATAAAGCCTTTGTTGATTTATGGATATAAAATACGTGTTTCATTCATGAAATAGCAAGAAAAAAGTATATATCTAGTTTTGACTCATCTGTATATAATAAACTTTAGATTCTATTTTAATATTATTATATGAATTATATAATTTATTATAATTAAATTAGTTCCAGTACAAACGTCGAATTACCATATTTTATCGAATAAAGCAAAAAAAAAAAAAAATGTATATTTATTATATAAATCAATAACATTCAATCCAAAAAAGGGTCAAAATATATTGTTTGGTCAAAATGAACTCTATACGAAAAACTCGAACATTATGGGTATTTGACTGGAATGACAAATTAAAATAACAAATCCACCAAGGCAAAAAACACAATATAGCCTTCTTTTCCAAAACCTATAACCTTTGCTCAGTAACTAATAACTTGTAAAAGTAATATATATTGAATATACCTGATATTCTATAAATATGTTGAATAAAAACACCTATGGTTGTTGTATAAAATGTAAAAAAAAAAAATATGATTTGAGTGAAAATATAAAATAGGAATCTGATAACGGTGAGGTAAAGCTTTGGAAGCTTTATCTAAAAACAGGGTTGATGTAGATTAAAAATATTTTTTTTTTTTTTTTTTTTAAAAATATATAAAAATTCTCGGAAAAATTATAAATACACAATACTGACAATTTCAAAAAATGCCAAGTGAAAAATGAAACATTTAATAGCATTAATCAGTATTTTTTTAATACTTTTAAGCAACTGGGCATTGATCGATTTAATCTAATCTATCATCTATCAAATGGTTTAATTTTAAACTTATCTCAGACTCTATAACATTTTTCCCAAGAGTGATTTCAAAAAATTTAATGAATTTAGAAATAAATATGAAACATATTTTTTTTTTTTTTTTTTTTTTTTTTTTTTTTATAAAATATGTGGAAAATATTATAGTAGGTAACAAAAACACAACTTACACAACAGATAACTAAAAAAATATAGTTTCTAAATCCAATTTCTAAAATACTGTTTCTTATAGTTCTTCGCGAGGGACGAAAAGAACTGCATTTTTTAATTACTTCAGAATGCATTAATCATATTTCAATTCAAAAGCTTAAAACTATTTATTTTTATAAGAATAACTAAAGAAACGAAATTACAAGTCGAGAAAGATCAACAAAACTGCCGAATTTAGAAGCGAATAATAAAATTTATTTTCCTTTTTTCTTGTCACAATTGAAACAAACAAGGATAAAACTATTTTCGTAAACATAAGGTGAAACGTGCATAATAGTGGACCCAATGATGTGACTCGCGCCCTTCACTTTTTGACGATGGGACGGGTTTAACGGATCCCTCAAGAGAAAAGTCGTAGGGGAATTAAAAAATTCAACGGGCAGGCGCACTAGAAGAGTTTTGCTTTACTAAAAGCCCTCATTGTACATTATTTATACATAATCAAGGTACTACTAATACAAAACTCTTATAGGTTTATTTTTATTCTTTTGAAGGATAATTGAGGAAGATATACTTCGTTATGAGTCACTAAAACCTTGTATAAATTTTATACGTCTGGTTTATAATGTTTAGTATTGCAATTTTCGTACAACAAAACTTTTCATTCTCTATTACTACTCTAAGGGTAATAAATTTAATAAATTTTTTTTTTTTTTTTTTTTGAAATATAATTATGTGTATAATCCCAGAGGATAACGCAAGTTTTTATAAATTTTTACTAATTTTACCATTTGGTTGATGAATTTTCAAAATTTTCAATTATTTTGTAGGCATTTCATTTTTCTAGACCAAATAGTAGGAATTTTCATACAACAAACTGTTCCGAGATAATTTACTCTCTAAGAGGAAGAATTTCCTAAAATCGCTTAGTGTAGCTAATTCACTAATGTCGTTTAAACGAAACTTTGTGCTAACATTGGTAAATGTATCTAAGCTGGCGACAGTGAACTTCACTCTAAAATATCTAAAAACGTAATATTCGATAGATATAAGCTTATAACTATTTCGTAATATATAATAACTGACACACCACTGAAATGACAACTAATTTTTCTGGAGGTATTGTGTGTAGGTGTTTTCCAGGTATGTTTTAGTATTTAGTCGTTTTACACAAAGAAGTAGACATTAAGCACATAAAATACTTCATAAAATCTACACATATATAAAACATCATTTAAAAGCAATCAGTAAAGATTGGTAAAGCAGTTTCGACGGGATGGATGCAACAAAAAAACCTATTGAGCTTTTTATATATGTATGGGAGATTAATTATTTTTCGCCAACATATTTAATTGTAGAATCTTTTATAAATATTCAGACACGCCAATATCGTACTCCAACATCCACCGTGTCCAGCTGTTTAGCCAAACGTAGACCGATTCCTCTTCGGCGGCGGTGTGACCCTGGCCGACAGGTATAAATTCGTGAAACAAATGATGTTAACTAAGTATTCTTCGGGTATTATGGTATTTAAAATTAGATCAGCTTGATTAGTGGGGGCATTATTATGAGAATTCTTTGGTAATTTATTTGGTATTTTTGCATCTATTGGCTTAGTATATTGGATAGTATTTACAATTTGGTCAGCGGTTAGTCCTTGATAAATAATCAAAAGTTCTTTGATAAAATTTGCTTTTAATGTCAGATCATTTCTTGAAAAATTATTAGATTTTATAGACGTCTGGGTAATTAAAACATTGACTAATTAAGCTTGTCCACTTTAAATAAGGGGTTACGAAATATCCTCCTTTGAGTGTTTGGGTTAAGGGGTGAATAATAAATTAATCGTTGTTTTATAATAAAAACCATAAAACTTTATTTGTAGGTAAAATACTGCAATGGTTGGATTTCTCTCCTTTATAATTAGGTGATTAAAAGAAATACACTAAATATTAGAAAAAAATTTTTTTTTTGGGACACTCTGTATTAGTCAATATTAAATAATTGACTTTCAGTTTCTTTATGTAACTTTTATCCTCAAAAATTCCACTAAACAGAATTTATATTTAAAATATTTATGTAAATTTTAAGCATTAAGTAATAAAACCTTTGTGGGGGGGGGGCCCTCTTAAATCGTAAGAGGTTACGAAATATAATCCTGGTTACACCCCTTACAAAAACAGTGTAAGGGGTGTAAATCAAATTGTATCAATCTGTTTTATAAATAAAAATAACATTCTTATCTTGTAGAGATATAAAAGAACAATGATGTTAAATAATTACATTCATACTATTATGTGTTTAAAACTATTAGCATTATATTATACTTTTTATTAAATGATATGTGTGTAAATATCTCTTTTTAATAATTAACCTGTAACAGACTTTATATGCCCTGTCAATTATTGTTTTTAACAAACAGAATCAGGAAAAATCCAAACCTACCGTTATAGGAGGTTTAAGATGATTAAACTTATATATAATACTTATCGGAAAATAAAATTAATTACTACGGTCGTAGTTCAGCTAACTGTCTAGGTAGAATATATCTAGAGTACCTACACCTTCCTATGATGTAGGTAGATAAAAGCTTATTTTGACGTTACCTTTCACTTCGGTGTCACAAGCTGAATTATTCAGGGATGGAAGTACAGTACAGTGTATGGGGACCTTATTAGAATTTACAAAATTAGACCGGGTAGAAGGGCACTATCATCAAAATCGATATATTAATAACGGTATAGAGAACAAATACTTATTTTTTTTTTTCTTTCTTATTTTAAATACGGTATTGGATTTTTTGTTATTCCTAGAATATTTCATTCCATTAAGCGTTATGACAAAAAAAACTTTAAACATGAATAATCCTTTCAATCATGCGAATGGTTTAAAAATTAGATTTTTTTATTAATATAACTTTTATTTAAAGAAAAACGAAGGCCTAAATGAAAACGCCACTATTTAAAAGTTTCGCTATGTCTTGACAAGGTACCAAAGCAAACCCACATTTTTTTTAGCTTTAACTAATAAAGAATATACAATAAACAACTAGCGATGTAATGGTTTTTTGCGCGCGCTGGCCAACTGCCGCGCTGCGCGGCTTTTCTATACCCTTGTATATATAACGTCATGGTGTGGCAAATGTAGCTTTTAAATTCGATTTGGGCTCCT
>NW_022147296.1:1013514-1030739 GCF_002938485.1 Sitophilus oryzae
ATTTTCAAAAACAAAATCGACAAAAAATTGAGTTTTAAATTATATTATTAAATGAAAATACTATAAAATCATTAAATAATCAGCCATGTGGAAATTAACATGAACATAAATGAACGCAAGCGAAGAAAAAAACAAAAAACATAGGTAACTTAGAACTACATCAAACAACATAAACCAAATTAACTAATGTTTTTTTTAATCCAAAAATTACTTTTTTTTGTGTCAATTTTTTAATATTGGTAGTACGTACATCGTAATAGAGTAAAATAATCTAATATATTTTAATTAATTGGATCATATACCAATTGTTTTCTTTTACATTATTTATGTATCGAGGCACCAAGTCATCAAGGGCCTCCAAAGGGAGCTGATTTATTGAGGAGTGCGAAAGTTGTTGATAGAACAAGTTATTAGCAGTACAAAGCCGTTGTTGTTCTAGAGCCGAACCAGAAATGAAAAAAAATAGTAGATATACAGTGAGTAAGAATTTTCTATTTTTTTATTGACTTAAGTAATCTCCAATGAAATGTCTACTTGGCAGAGTACTTAGCTGGTCATTGACCAACTCTTCAACTCATAAGCTATTGTATAGATAAGGATCTATTATATTCACAGGCTATTCGTAATAAGATTTATTTTTTTTTGTTTTTGTACACAGACATATCTCTATTTTCTAGCTTAGGTATTTTTTATTTAACTTATATATCTGTCATATTGTAATATATTTTATGGTAATTTAAAAATTATAGTAATCTTCTCGGAAATCTTCATATTTTCGTATTTTTTTAATAGTATGCAAAATTTATTATTGATTAAATTTTTTTATTGTTTAAAGTCTTTTATTAACTTTTTTATGAGAGAGCATCTAGATTTTTTTTTTATTATTATGGTATTTCATTTTATTACCTTATTTTTGAAATAAATGTGTGTCTAGTATTGATTTTATTTCTCCAAAGAAATCCTATATGGGTATTTCGTCACTGCAAGAAAATCTACAAAATATAATAGTTATTTTTTGTAAACACTATATTGCGTTAATCCAACGGAAACTACTTGTCAGCAGTTGGGTTTACAGATAAACAAATTTGCCTAACGAGCAAAAAAATCCTTAACGTTTCGGAAAGTTTATCTCTTTTCGTCGTCATAAGCAAAAAAATAAAGAGAATAAAGAAAAACACTATTTAAAATATTTAAATGCAACTATTCGAGAACACTTTAGTTTTTTTTTAACAGATACGTCTCCAAAAACCGTTGACGTTCTGTTAAAATGACATTATATCAAGATGTTTCACCAATTTATCGCATTCATATGGTATTTTGTATATTACATTTTTTGTTTGTTGTACAGTATTCATTGGTTTAGTGTGTGATAAAATGGATCTAAGTGTATTTTGTGTTTTGAAAGTTGTTCGTATGTTATATTGTTTTCCTATCCTATATAGACATCTTCCAGAATACTTCCAGAATACTTACTTACATCTTCCAGAATACTTACTTACAATACAGTCTGTTTCTAGAAATATATTTAAAGTGCAAAATAAACGAAAATAGCTACATGATCTATTGTTAATTGTTTTAAACCATCTTTTATTGAAATATACAAATTCTATAATTTTTTTTAGATCTCAATAGTTTCATACTTCAAACTCTTCATTTATTTATTTTTTCTCAAACCGGTTATACCTCAAAATACTAAAATGATTGATAATATTTTAATTAAGCAAAAATATTCTAGATAAGATAATTTAATAAAAATAAGGCTGTACTTAAACTGCCGTTAAACGGTAGCTTACTAAAATGCCGTTAATAGGTATGACGTCGTTGATGTGACGCACTTTACGGCTTTATGAAATATAGGAATTTTATAAGGACTAACCAACGCTATCCACCTCACCAAATAACCAACTTAACCAACGCAACTAACCTCGACACTGATAAAAAATATAAAAAACAAATATAAATTAATAAAAATCAACCAACCCCACCAAATAACCAACTAACCAATGAATTAACACCCTCCAAATAACCATGCTAACCAACCCGCCAAATAACTAAACCAATCCAACCAAAAAGAGTGAAACCAATGCAATAAGATCACGCTATAAGCAAAAAAAATATAAAAATGTCCTGGTCGGCGTGAGATTTGAACCACGGACCATTCGCATACGAAGCGATAGCCTCAGCCACTGACCCACAGGTGCTTTTGCAAAAATGCTTAAGGCTAGCATTACTTTCCGCCGACACAACGACGTCACAACATCTATTAACAGCAGCTTTAACGGCTGTTTAACCATACCCGTAAAAATAACATGATTAACAACTTCCAAATTATGTTGCAAAAATAGGCCTACAATTGACAATGCTATAAGTACAACAGTACACGTAACTCAGGGTTTAATTTTTAATACTTTCCTTTCTCAGCCAATATAAAATATGGCGAAAAAAACTAAATCCAGTTTTGCTATCACTTCTCTCTCGTGTTTTGCTATTTCTTCTTATCTCGTTGAACTTTTTCCCATGCTCATCGGGTATTTGAAATTGATCATGAAATTTTAAATTAAAATTTTATTTAAGTAAATAAAAGTTAAACTCACCCTTTTTCGTTTTAAACGATTATCGCTACCTCATGGGTAGGAACTGCAATAACCCTGAAGCAAATTCAGCTTTTTGATTAAAAATTTTAATATTCACTATTTTCTTAATATTTTCTACTAATTACTTTAAAGTAAAATGCGTAGATCGTGCATGATTTATAAATAAAGCTCAGAAAAAATGAAGTTTAACGGCTAGAAAAAACGGATTTTCATATAATTTTTTTTTTCGGTTTGAAACTTTCCTACAGAGGCGTAGTTATGGTGGAGCAATTCGTGAGGCAGTTGTCTCCACCCCTTGCTGTCTGGCTTATGCATGTTTCTTGTATCCAGTATTCAGTTGTGAAATCATGATTCACCAAACAGAAAAAAAACTAAGTTAATTCCCCTATGAAAGGTAAGTCAGTCGGAAAGTGCTCTGCATTTGGTCATAGGTACCTGAAAGTCGCGTGATACGGAATGCATGGGTTGCCAAGCTTCTTAGACATAGAGGGTATGCTTTTCAAAATGTAAAGACAGCGGCGACACCGGTGCTGAAGGAGAAAAGTAGAGCAGTTGTATGTCGATCAGCATAGAAATGCCAGAGAGGATTACAGATAACTTACCTGTCAGAAAGAGAGAAAGATCTTTAAGGTCGAAGTGATTAATCCCCTCCCTCCCAATCATTATCTTCTATATCATTCTGGGCAGTTACCTGTGAGTGGAAACAGCTCAACCAAATTTAGTAGGCAAGAGGCACGTGCCACGAGGAGGGGTGTTGGTCACCCCTGCTGTGGTTGAAATAAACCCGATCCTGACCTCTCTGGACAAAGAAGGGAATTTCAAAATAAAAGGCAGCATGTGTAAGGACGGCTACGTGGTAATAATACTGATCGTTAGCAAAACTTGCAGACCCCTCATGAAATTTGCTCGAAGAAAACTAATCTGAATGTCATTTTGGGCATCAACCTAGACAAAACCCAACTCATTCTCTTTAATGTAATATATGGACAAGATAACTAAGTTCACATCAAAGCTAGAAGCAGACACTTGTACTTACTAAGGAAATGCAAATATTTATGAATCACATTGACCTGAAAGCCAGTGAAAGGATGATAAAGCACAAAAGTGAATGCATTCTATGTATGTATAAACTGTTTGAAGAAGATGTGGGGTTCGCAACCGTACATTGTAATAATTGACATACGCTGCTGTGTTAAAACCAATCATCACCTATGGAGCACTAGTATGGTTGGAGGCGGCACCTTAAAAAGGTCTTTTTCAATGTTCCTTTTTTAGATCCAGTGTTCCAGGTGTCTTTTAAAGATTAAGAGAATCCTGACCCAGAAAACCAGACCCACTACGGTCACTCTGGAGGATATTGCCAATGATCAAGAAAAATCAGGGCCAACACGAGTCCACATCTAGGTCGTAAAACGGACTATGGGAAGTCACCAAACATGGGTCATGGTAAAAAGATAAAGATTCGCATCCCAAAGGAAGAATGGGAAAGCGGTGTGTAATAAACACTCAAGAGATAGTAATTTACAGATGTTTCCGTGTGATATATTCTGCAGCTTAGTGCTGTAAGAGAAGCATCACATGCAATCAAAGTACGATCAAAAACTGTGATCGACTGCAGAGAAAGCACCGTTCCGGCTGCGTCAAGGCGGGGGGCCACTGTGTTGGGTTACAGACCCCACAGCAAATGTGGTGGGCAGGGCGTGGATCCAGGATTTGGAAAGGGGGGTTAACCAAACACACTATTCCTCACTGAAAGTACCTGAGTCGTTTCTGATATAATAAATGGGCAACCAAGAAGCACAGACTAGCCAAAGTGACGATCACCACTCTTTGTACCATCAACACACTTAAAGTAAGCTATAGGAACTACCATCATTGCGGTATGGCGATAGCCCACGAGGACTGCGCTTACAGCTCGAAGACCGTGGCCTGTGTGATAGATAAAGCAAAACAAAAACAACTACTAGAGCACAAAGAAACCAGTGAAATGCATAATTGTAGGTGCCACGCTGCCATCAAGTGGTGGATGGCGGTCTCAACCCGCAAATTTCCACTCTCGCGTCGATTCACTTTTTTCCGCTTTTCGCAGCGACTTCCAAAAATATGCCACTCACCCAACATCTGGCTCTACGTCGCGGTATGGCTGGCTCATGTCACTATTTTTGATCTCGAATCTCTTTTGTTGCTTTCGGTCCTAATTTCGGAAGTATTAGCGAGCATACCACATTTAGGTCATTGTGACTCATTGATTGTACCTTTCTGCACTGTGTTCTTTAAAGGCTACTGTTTCCATAACATATCTCACCACAGGAGAAACACAAGAGTCTTTGCATTTTAAATTTATACAGGGTCCGGCAATAGTGCGTCGGGCATCTGTAGCTCCTAGAATAAAAAATTTGTAAGTCTTGTTTAAGTGCAATCCTAAAGTATGTACCAGAATGTATTTCAGGAAAATATTTTTACTTCTATAGGGTGGCTCAAAAAAATGTGAGTGGATCTGGATGATTTTTTTTAAATTGAGCACCCTGTATATTATTGCATTTTTGGCTTCCTTTCTGATCACTTGACATAATCCGAAGATATGAGTAAATATATTTCGATAGTTTCAGAGATATTAAAAAATAAATTATAAATATATATTTTTCAACCCTTCTTAAAAAAATTATTAAAAACACAAGAACTGTTCTGAAATTAAAACTATATTAGGTATTTACTTTAGATAGTTTGTTACTTTACTATAAATATGGTAATCGTAAATCATACTGGATGTTCAATATTCTACGCCAAACTTTCTAAAATAGAAAATATCTTTTCTTTGTTTTTTTAAATAGTATATTATATTATATTTTTGTATATGTATAAGAAAGTGTATGTCATAAATTATATATTATATGTACACACCCCTGTATATTATATTTTTTAAAGAGTAGAGTTAAAAATGTAAACATTTCTTTTGTATTGTAAAGTATTTCAACATTTTTACTAATAGTTTTGCAGATTAATGCATTATTTACATGGCGAATTCCCAATGGCAAAACATGAGAGAAAATTATTGGTGGCTTCAAAGAATATTATAGTTTTAAGAACTCTCGTGTGGAAGCTTTAGTGATTTGTCACACGGTGGCGCTTTTGAACATAATCGAAGCCTGAAAATGCTAATATTTTAAAATTTGAGGACTACGCGCGGCGATATTTCGTACGGTGTTGCCATAACATATTTTATTTCTCGATATTTAAAGAAATATGTATTGATTATATATTTCGTATTCGTTAGTACATGAGGCATCCTAAGGCTATGAAAAAAAAACGTAGCTATAAAAATAAAATTTTAGATTTTTAATTTTTTTGTATACCTTCTAATAAAAATTACTTCTATTCTAATAAAAAAATTAACTAGTATGATTATGTGTTATCTGTGCTAGTATTAGGAAACTGGAGTAAATACGGAGAATATTAATTCGTTCTCTAAGATGATCACTACTAAGTAATTTTTTAAAATTCGACCCATAAGGGGGTGTAATTAAATAAAGGGGTGTAATTATACAAAAAAAATCTGTATCTACTAGGAGTATGAACTTTTGCACAGATGTGGCGCATTTGAACATTAATAAGCGATTTTTGGAAATGTATAGCCTAAGGGTAGTGAAACTGGGGTGAAATTTTGTACGAAAGTCTTAGTTCTAGGAGTATGAAATTTTGTACAGAGTTTCCTTAAGTGACGAAAGTGCCCATGAAGCATTTTGACATTCATCCCTTAGAAATAAGGGGATAAAATTTGTACAAAAGGTTAAAATCGGTTTTCTAAAGCAGAATTTTGCAGAGACGTTCCCTTATGTAACGTGTAATTTATTACATACCTGCACTGCCCTAAGGGTGTGAAATGAGGGGCTTTGAACGTTCTGGAACACAATAAATTCTGTTCATGAATATGAGAATTTGCACAGAGTGTCTTTATAGCGTAATTGAATAATTAGGGGAGGATTTTGAATCTCCTACATGGGTAAAACTTAGGGTGAAAATTTCAGTATAATTCTTTTATGTAAAACTATTCTAGGACTAGAGTATGAAATTCTGTTCAGAGTGTCCCTCAGCCTGATGAAAGTGGCACTCTGAAGTAATTTAGGCATGCAATCCCCTAAAAAATAAGGGATGAAAATTTCAGCCAAAAATTTGTTAAAATTCGTGGTTTTGTGGGGGCATGAATTTGCAGACGTTCCTTATGTAACGTAATTCTCTAGCACTCAAGAAAGCAATTTTTGGAAATTCGCCCTCAAGTGGGTGTGAAATGAGGGGTTGAACGTTCTGGAACACAAATTCTGGCCTCAAGAAATATGAGGAATTTGCACAGAGGTTCCTTATGTATGTAATTGAATAATTAGGAGTGATTTTTGGAATTCATTCCTTAAGGGGTAAACTAGGGGTGAAAATTTGTATAATTTTTTATGTAAAATCCGTTCTTAGGACTAGAGTATGAAATTCTGTTCAGAGGTCCCTTAAAATGATGGAAAGTAGTACCTGCTGAATTTTAGGTAATGCATTCCCTAAAAAATAAGGGATGAAAATTTGTACAAAATTTGTTAAAATCGGTTGTAGCAATTTTGCACGTTCCTTATGTAACGTAATTTAGCACTCAGTAGCTACTTTGAAATTGCCCTCTATGAAGGGTTGAACGTTTTGGAACAATAAATTCTGTTCATGAATATGATGATGATTATATATATTGGAAGCTGACGGTAACAGAGGTTTATTATGTAGCGTAATTGAATAATTAGAGCGATTTTTGGAATTCATTCCTTAAGGGGATAAAACTAAGGGTAAAAATTTGTATAATTTTTATGTAAAATCGGTTCTAGGACTAGGAATATGCAATTTTGTACAGAGGTCCCTTAAGTGATGAAAGTGAGTACCCAGAAGAAAATTTTGGACCTGCACCCCCTAAAAAATAAGCACTCCCTATAAAACAATTAAAATAAAATAAAAATTCTAAAAAATAAAAAAAAAAGTTGGGATGGACCACTCTTATCACTTAGGGGTATAAAAAATAGATAACCTGGGAATAGGTTGTGACCAAACCAAACCAAACCAGACCTACTGAATATACATATAAAATTTTATCAAAATCGGTCTAGCCGTTTCGGAGATGGTAACAAAAAAACAACCCCTATTAGAAAATAGGGGATGATGGTAGAACGGTGAAAATTTGGAGTTGTTTGTATTTTTTAAGGCCAAATAAATATTTTTTTTTCCAAAAATAAAAAAATGAGGGTGGGCTACCCTCTCGGCTACCCTTATCACTTAAGGGTAAGAATATATAACAACCTATTCTTAGACGTACTGAATATACATATAAAATTTTATCAAAATCGGTTAAGCCGTTTCGGAGATGGTAACAAAAAACTTAAAAAAACAACCCCTATTAAAAAATAGGGAATGATGATAGAACGGTGAAAATTTAGTGTTGTTTGTATTTTTTAATGCCAAATAAAAATATATATTTTTTTCAAAATATAAAAATGCGGGAATGGCTACTCCTTATCACTTAAGGGTATAAAAAAATAGATAACAAACTATTTTCAGACTCTTACTTCAATATATATATAATAAAATTGGTCAAAATCGGCAAAACCGTTTCGAAATGGTAACAAGAAACTTGAAAAACAACCTCTATTAAAAAAAAATAGGGATGATGGTAGAACGGTGAAAATTTAGAGTTGTTTTTATTTTTTAAGGCCAAATAAAAAAATATTTTTTTTTTTCAAAAAATAAAAATGAGGGTGGGCTACCCTCTCGGCTACCTCCTTATTTCAAGGGTATATAAGAATAGATAACAACCTATTCTTAGACGTACTGAATATACATATAAAATTTTATCAAAATCGGTTAAGCCAAGTTTCGGGAGATGGTAACAAAAAATTCAAAAACAACCCCCGTTAAAAAATAGGGGGATGATGGTAGAACGGTGAAAATTTAGGGTTGTTTGTGGCTTTTAATGCCAAAATAAAAAAAAAAATTAAAATATTTTTTTTTTCAGAAAATATAAAAATGGGGGGTGGGCTACCCTACTACTGAAAGGGTATAAAAAATAGACAACAAACTATTTTCAGACCTACTCAATATACATAATAAATGTCATCAAAATCGGCCAAGCTGTTTCGAGATGGTATCAAAAACAACCCCTATTAGAAAAATAGGGATGATGGTAGAACGGTGAAAATTTAGAGTTGTTTGTGGCTTTTTAAGGGCCAATAAAAAAGTTTCCAAAAATAAAATGAGGGTGGGGTTACCCCTGGCTACCTATCACTTAAGGGCAAGAATAGATAACCTATTCTTAGACGTACTGAATATATAACAAATAAAATTTCCTTATCAAAATCGTTGCTGTTTCGGAGATGGTAACAAAAAATCTTAAAAAACAACCCTGTTAAAAAAATAGGGATGATGGTAAAACGGTGAAAACTTAGGTTGTTTGTATTTTTAATGCCAAATAAAAATAAAAATATTTTTTTAAATAAAAAATGGGCGTGGGCTACCCCTTATCACTTAAGGGTATAAAAAATATATAACAACCTGTTTTCAGACCTACTTATAAAATTTCATCAAAAATCGGCTAAGCCGTTTCTTCGAGATGGCAACAAAAAAATAAACAACCCCTATTAAAAAATAGGGATGATAGCAGAACGGTGAAAATTTAGGTTGTTTGGCTTCTTAATGCCAAATAAAAATAAAACATTTTTTTCCTTCAAAAAATTAAAAAAAATTAGGGTGGGTTACCCTCCTCGGCTTACCCTTATCAGTTAAGGGTATAAAAATATAACAACTTATTCTTATCGTACTGAATATACATTATGTGCCTTTTTATCAAAATCGGTTGTTTCGAGATGGTAACAAAAAAACAACCCCTTATTAAAAATAGGGGATGATAGCAGAACGGTGAAAATTTAGGGTTGTTTGTATTTCTTAATGCCAAATAAAAAAATAAAAACATTTTTTTCTTTTCAAAAACTAAAAATAATGAGGGTGGGCTACCCTCTCGGCTACCCTTATCAGTTAAGGGTATAAAAATAGATAACAACCTATTCTTAGACGTACTGAATATACATATAAAATTTTATTAAAATCGGTTAAGCCGTTTCGGAGATAGTAACAAAAAATTTAAAAAAACAACCCCTATTAAAAAATAGGGGATGAAGGTAGAACGGTGAAAATTTAGTGTTGTTTGTATTTTTTAATGCCAAATAAAAAAAATATTTTTTTTTCCAAAAATAAAAAAATTGGGGTGGACTACCCTTATCACTTAAGAGTATAAAAAATATACGTATAACTACCTATTCTCAGACCTACTGAATATACATATAAAGTTTCATCAAAATCGGTTAAGCCGTTTCGGAGGAGTACGGTAACCAAAACCACCCAAAACTGTAACACGGGAATTATACAGATATTATATGAAAACTGAGAGCGGAGAGCGGAGAGCGGAGAGCGGAGAGCGGAGAGCGGAGAGCGGAAAGACTGATTATAGCAATAGATGCTAGTCCAACCACTTAAACTATTCAAGAAAGTACAATAAAAACAAGTGCCGCGCGTCTATCTTCGTTCAATTCCGAGCAAAATAAAGGAAGGTTCATTTAGTTGGGGGCCTGCCTCGCCAAAAGCGAGTCTCCATCGACAGGTCAGGATTTTACGCCAGACGACTTCTCGCAGGGTATTAAGATAGCCTTGGTGGCTTTGATAAAATTTACTGTGAAAATGCCATATGGAAATAAAAGTGAATATCTGCAAAACTGTTGGTACTTTGAAATACTCTTAAATAAAAAAATGTTCATTTTTAAACTCTCCATCTAATAAAAAAATAATATACAGGGTGTTCCCTTTAAAAAAACAAAGAAAAAATATTTTATATTTTAGAAAGTTTGGCGTAGAATATTGAACATCCTGTATGAATTACGATTACCATATTTATAGCAAAGTAAGAACAGACCATCTAAAGTAAATACCTAATATCGTTTTGATTTCAGAACAGTTCTTGTATTTTTAATAATTTTTTTTAAGAAAGACTGAAAAATATATATTTTTGATTTATTTTCTAATATCTCTGAAACTATGGAAATATATTTATTTATATCTTAGGGTTATGTAAAGTGATCTGAAAGGAAGCCAAAAATGCAATAATATAAAGGGTGTTCCATTTAAAAAAAAATCATCCAGGTCCGCTCACACTTTTTTGAGCCACCCTATAGAAGTTAAAATATTTTCCCTGAAATACATCCTCGTACACATACTTTAGGGGGTTTACACTTAAATCAAAATTTCCAAGCTTTTTTTATTCTAGGAGCTTTCAGATGCCCTGGACACACTATTGCTGGTCCCTCAAAGATATCTGATTTTTTACGATTCATAATTTTAAATTCCTAATATAGCCTTTGATCGCAGCACCACCATATATTAGAAGCTAATAACCTAGCTTATGTCCAGATGCATCTGAACTCACTTAGACAAATATCAGTAGGCGTAAGTTGCGGGAGGTGGGCATAAATTTGAAGTATACCAGAGGAAAAGTTAGAAGTTCATTAACTTTTTTTCTACTAATTGAAAAATTACCAACACTATCAATATATAATCAATTTCAACGGAGGTTCTGAACGAAGCTACAAATGTGTTTTATAATTTTCCCATTAGTTTTTTTTTAATTCTCATTCGTTCGGTCCATCGGAACGAGTATAAAAAGTCCTGCAACAAAAAGTGGTCTGGTACCATGTTCTGTGAAAATTCCCGCACATTTTCCCTCATGAATAAAAGCAACAATCCTGGTTTCGGCTTACCTCTAAGTTGGATTTATAAACATCCTGCTGAATTCTGCTGAAGTTCACTCTGACACTGATGTAAACACAAATGAAAGTTTGAAATGCGAAATGTACTTTGACTTAAAGTCATCAACAAAATGTAAAACTCATTTTATGTTTGGAAAGTTCAGAAATAGAACACAAGTTTAATTTTATAAGTTAGAAAGTCACGCAAGCAGAATACGTACTAGGCGAAAACAAGACATTTTCACCGAATAATCTAAAATTCAATTAAGGAAATTAACAGATATACATAATTGTTTAAACATTTAATATCGTAATATAGTATTTTGTAGAAAGAGATAGTAAGCTGGTCAGTCCAATATCGGCAGCATGTAAAATGGAAATAGCTTGAAGCTAAAATTAAGGATCAAATTTTTGGCGCAACATCGTAGTGAATTGCTGTTAGCACAGATGATATTGAATTTAATTAAACAGAAAGAAAACAAAAATCTGTTTGCTCAAACACAATCCTTCATACAAATTTTCTTTAGTGGCTTCATATTCCACACCTCTGCATACTATTTTATAAGTGTCATGTTGCACGGCGACAGGCAATGCAGACTAGCAAGGAATCAGATAGAGTAGGCAGATATAATTGAACTAACCCGCCTATGAGTGAAAGGATACCCAGAAAAACGTATTTTAGGAGCCAGAAATGCTGAATGGCACCCCTCCATGAAAGCACTGTCTATAAAAAGTACTGTGAAAAAAAAAGGTGCCGACGATTAAAACTGATCTTTATGACAAATCACTGCAGAACGTAACTTACCCACTGATTCCTGATTTTTCCAATTATACTTTTATGCACGTGGAATATTAGACAAAATACAGAATTTTTAGTAGGATACTAACCATTAGTTATACAGGAGGTCTTAAATAAGTGCAAATAATCTCTAGGGGTATTATATTACCCCAGAAACACGATTATGAGGATATTATTTGGAAAAAAATAGAATTTTTTCAGTTTTTAGTTAAAAAACTTAATTTCTTAATAATATGGCAACATAGATAGTAAATTAAATTTACAAGAATGAAAACCCAGGAAATATGTGGTTCTCAAAAAAGTGGTTCTCAAAATTTAAGCAAAAACATATTTTTTTTTGGGATATTTTAAATATCCAAATTTTAAATTTCCAAAGCTCGGTTATTTTGGACTTATTTGAAAAACGGCAAAGAGAGAATATGTTATTATTTTATCGAGATCTACCACCTCTGAAAATATTTGCACTTATTTAAGACTTATCCTGTATAACCATTAGCAAATATTAAGTCCCCCAAAGAAATGGCTTTTTGGCTTCAAATTAATTAGAACAAAATACTTAGTTTTAGTGGAAGAATAGAACGACATTAGGACGGAAGCCTAAAATAAATACACACTGGTGAAACAAGATACTCTAAATAAACGGAAATTGCTAAGAAATCGTCTGATGAATTGAACTGAACTTACATTAGCATATACACATAATGACAACTGAAAGTTGTTACGAAAACATCTCATATAGAACTCTATCTTGCCTTAAACATCTCAAAAATAATGCAAGAATAAAAAATAATTTGAATATTTCTGTCCAACATTTGTAGCACATTGTTCCATTAGTCAATGATGCCCCAGGATCGCAATTGAAAAGGATAATCGACATTAATATTTGAGTAAGGTGTTACTAAAGAACATAAGTGACAGTCGGTAAGTACCACGGTCGCTCACTACGATCGCATTATTTATTTAAATATTAATATTTACTTATCTAAAAAGAGAGACAAACAATCTGCCGCCGCGACGAAGGCAATAGAAAACACCTTGAGTAATATTTTAAAAGTTCAACCTCATAATTAGTAATACGTAGTAGCTTAGCTTGGGCATAAGGTTAAGGGTTTAAGGGTTAAGTCCCGAGTCCCGGGTACTCCCTTAAACCTAGTGACTGACATGATGGACGTGCGAGAATTCGGCAATAATCTCTATACAGCACTACAGTGTACGAACACTTGATAAATAACATGCAATACAGGAAGACTGATTACAATTGCCGATCTGTAACATTAATACAGATTTGCACTGGCATTTTCTTGCATTTTGTCTGCGCTAAAGAAAAAGCATTGCTGCCAAACAAGCAGCAGGTTTGCATTGGCGAACAACTCAGGTGACTGAAATTGCCATACTCATGGAACAAATAACAAAGCTTGAGTGACTGATGATAGCCACAAACTGAAAATACATAGTTACGTAAAAATTGTAAAAAAAAAAAATATTTAAAATAATTGAATACTTGAATATGTTTTTTTAATATTTTTAAGTAAAATTTGCTTATCGCGCATAATATTGCCTTTAGTTTGGTATTTTTTCCCTTGCCTTCTTAATAATATTATTTTTATACATTTTGGCGGCATTTCTCAAGAATCTCATTATCATTCAGTCTATACGGTATTTTTGATACGAAAACAGTACCTTTACTCTATCGCGATATCTATCACCTCCCCAAAAGCTCTGACGCAGACCTCAAATATCCAGTATCGCAATGTCGTGCACCTTTTCTCCAGCGATCCGTTTCCTTGCACGCCGCCCGGTCGTCCGTGTTGTCTTCAGGTTTCAGTGATCTCATACTGTTTTCGCACGCACCGAATCTGTCGGAATAATATTTACTACCTGAAAAAAATGAAATAAATATAGCAGGATGATAACCCATCGATTGAAAACGGAGGTTTGTAAAAAGATTTCGGTGTTGAAGTACTTAAAAATTATTTGAACATATGGTTTCAGAACTAAGAGACTGTGTTCAAAAGTTATAGAGCTCTTCTTGGCTTGAATTCGCTGGTATTTTATTCATTTTGGATTCTCGGCCCAGCGCTGAAATTGTTGTGAATGCTGAATATAAAAGCTAAAATCTTGAGTTTTGAGATGGCTTCGCTAAAATACATACTGATTATCATCACTGGCGTAGTCACTGACGTGCTTTTGAAACACTTTTTTCTATAGGAGACAGACTAGCTTGCATTTTTCAAAAATATGCATTTTTAACAAATCGCTGTAACTTTTTTGCTATGGAAAATTTTGTATTTTTATGAAAACATTTCCAAAGCACCTTTTTACGTAGAATTTAATGGTTTAAGTATATTTTTTTTAAATTAATAATTTAAGAATTATCAACAGAAAATTTGATTTTTTATATGGGACATCCTGTATATTTTTAATTAACTGAAAAGAAATTAAAATTACCTTTCCAAAAATATAGCACACTTGATATTTTGTTATAATCCCCTTCGGAATACAGAATTTTTAAAAGTTCGCCACTTTTAATTTTAAATTATAAAAAAATTGTTATAAAATTCTGCATCTCTCATTGCAAATATATTATTTTCGTTTTAATTGATGCTCACAGTTAAAATATTTTTGCATTAAGCCGGTGTCGTTCAAAGCCTACTTATTTAAAGCGGGCGAATTTTTATATACTCTATATCTCGAAGAGGAATCGAGCAAAATCTCAAGTGTGTTATATTTTTGGAAAGGTAATTCTAAATTCTTTTCAATAAATTAAAAATATACAGGGTGTCCCATATAAAAAATCAAATTTTCTGTTGATAATTCTAAAATTATTAATTTTAAAAAAATTACACTTAAACCATTAAATTCTACGTAAAAATGTGCTTTGGAAATGCTTTCATAAAAATACAAAATTTTCCATAGCAAAAAAGTTACAGCGATTTGTTAAAAATGAATATTTTTGAAAAACACCCCGTAACTCCAAAACGGTACCAAATATCGATATGCGGTTTTCAGTATCATATTTTTGACAAAAATTGAGCTCCAGGCACCGATATTAGTTTTTGTCTATCTCCTATAGAAAAGGGTGTTTCCATTTAAAAGCGTCGAATTTGACCCACGCTGTACATTACTTTTCAGAATTAATTTTTGTGCTGAGATTAAAGGTAGAGAAATAAACTTTACTGAAAATGTTTATTGTTTCCTTAAATTTATACAGGAGTACCAAAAATTGCCGATCTATTATAAATATTTATTTTACATAAAATTTTTGTTATTTCAAATGAAACACCCTGTACTTCTTAAAACAAATCGAAGCAGATTTAGGTGCTCTTTCGATCTATATTAGGGTTTCCTATACTTAGATTTTAAATAAAAAGCGATTTTCCAATAAAATGGAAATCAAGATGGCTGGTGTCGCCATGGAAATTTTCTTAGTTTATTGACATTATGGTTTAGATTTATAACAGTTTACTTAAACTTACCTACAATAGTTTATTAAGTAAGTATTGCTCAAGAAAAATAAAGCAGTATATGCTGGCGGAACGAATGGAGAGATGTTACTAGTGATATTATTTTATGAGGAAAATTGCTTTTTGGTCTTAAGGGCTTATGTTCAAAGATATCCAAATAGGAATCTTCCTTATAAGCTTTCCTGTGAAAAACTACTTGTCCTATTTCGCAGAGGTGGTAGTGTGGTTTATAAAAAACGTATTGTACAGGCAGAAACCTGTCGTTGGAAGTGAACAAAATGAATTTGTTGTAATTGGCTCTTTTATAGAAAATCCTATCTAACCTAACTCAAAGAACTACTTCTTCGTTTTCTTTGATAGGATAATAAATACGTACATATTTAATAAATATTATTTGTTAAACTCTCGTAGGTAAATTAAATAAAAGTAACCTGCTATAAATTTAAATAAAGTCCATAAAATAATTTCGATATTAAAAATAGCTACTAACTGTCACTAGAAACTTGTCATGACCACTATAAATCGACAAGTCTCTGTTGGCAATTCAGTTTTGAAAAATTGCTCTTTATTCAAAAGCTGAGCTAGATAGGTATAAGAAACCCTTAATATAATTTGAAAGAGCATTTTGAATCTGCTTCCATTTGCTTTACGAAGAAATATATAGGTGTTGCCTTGTTGAAAAAACGAAGTTTTTATGTAGAAGACAAATATTAAAAATAGACCAGTAATTTTTGATACTCTGTATACATAAGAAAACACCAAAAATACTTAAGTAAAGTTTATTTCTCAGGCTTCAAAAAAGTCGGGCATACAAGAATTAATTCAAGTGGACAAGGGTTGTTGACATTTTTTATTATAAGCGAGGCAATATTAAAGTATCTTTTAATATTTCCAAATAACCAAAGTCTTGTAAACATAATTATTTTACTCCGTTATAATAAGATGCCTATTTTGTGTCCAAAGGATCCATAATCTATGAAATAATAATACTAGGTAATTTCTATATACAATAAAATATAACTTTGTTGTTAATCTTGTTTTGACATACCCTGAACCATTTCAAAATAATGTTTAAATTAGGCACATTGCCTTCCCACATGACATATACCCATAAAATATTTTGTGTCTACATATTTCCGTTTTCGTAAACGCAACAGAGGCGAATGAAAATGCTCCACACCGTATAGAAATATTAATAAAAAAATACATAAATTATTTACTATCTCTTGCTTTCCGAATGATAGTGGATTCACTTTCATCTACTGGAATCTCTATGTGTTCTGTAAAAGTGGCTCCATCCTCAGGATTAACTTCAGCCTTGCGAGGTACACGCACGATGTCCAGTTCAATGTTTTGAGTTGACTGGGGCAGCGAAGAGAATACATCTTTGAGACTCGTCGATTGGACCAGATGGAAGGTTAGTATGAATGGTATTGTACAGATGAGATTTGAGTTCTGAAAAGAATTTACCAGGTAGTAAAAGAGACGTTTTAAGAAGTAACAAATATTTTAAAAAAAAATTTATTATTTTATTATTAACATGTGTTATAAACACTAAAAT